>NW_022147146.1:0-186018 GCF_002938485.1 Sitophilus oryzae
CTTAACTGATATCATGAATAATCCTGTGTATTAAGATTGAATTAACTGATATAAACCTTGTAGAAGGGACGTTTGGTATATGATCTCGGATTTGCCGGTACACATAAGTCAGCACGCTGGGGCCGGTATTGAATCGTCGTTTTCCAGCAAGTTATACATTAGCGGAGGCATTGACAGGGATTATGTGTGCATGTCAAAGGTTTACTGCTATGATACGATATTGGAGAAATGGTCTGCTTGCGCCCCGTTGTTGAAGCCACGAGCGGATCACGTGATGCTGGGTATAGGTAAGTTAAACAGTGACAATAAAAGAAAAAAGAAAAGCTAAATAAAAAAATGAAAAAAAATTAAAAGAAAAAAAATACAAATAAATAATGAAAAAAAGGTAAAAAATAAGGAAAATAAAATAAAAATAAATTAATAAATGTTAAGTTAACTGTTTATAGCAGAAATGTTAAATTTTAGGAAAATATTTGTATGTTTGTGGAGGCTGGACACAAGAAGAGAATGCTAGAGCACTGCTGGACACTATAGAGCTTTATGATCCTGATACCAACACTTGGACGGTAATATTAATGTTTTATTATTTATATTAATTTTATAACAATTTTAATGACTACCAACATTTATTGACAACGTAAAATAAAACAACACGTTATTGAGTCTACCCCACGTCTACCCTACATCATATTTTTGCACGTTTTGAATAAAATTAGAACGGCACTGATAAACCGGAATTTAAGTCGGCCATTTTGAGGACCTCGTCGTGTTCGATCTAAGATTTTTGGTATGCTCCTTTCTTAATCTTTTTATTCAATGGGTGTGTCTAATTTTTTTTAAAGGAAAATCAAAAAGTTAGCGTCCGCGTCACCAAAATACCGTATGATCGAAAAAAACGGCGCCAGAGACGTCTGATTAATGACAATCGGTTGTTTTATCAAGGTCAATCTCTAGATGTAAACTCTTACTAAAAATTGACATAAAACTGTCAAAATTAACACAAATTTTTGAGAGATAAAAAAAGGATAGAACTAGTTTCCAGACATTATTTAATTCCTCGCCAAAATTATCATCGATTTTCATTTCCCAGCTTTCTTTGACGCCTTTTTTTTTCGATCGTATACGTTTGATATATAAACATGCATAATTTACAGGAAATTACTAAGGTACCGACTCCAAGGTACCACGCGGGTATAGTTTGCGTGGAGAACAAGATCTACTTCATTGGCGGGTTCCACAGCGACGCCATGTTTGACAGAGACACAGCGGCCATAGAGTATTATGACATAGATACCAAAATGTGGACTGTAGAGAACAAATACCCCCAAGACGTGTGGGAGCATACTTGCGTCACGTTGTGCATACCCAAGTGCAGAGACGATATGGAGGTGATACCAGCAGCCGAGAGTTTCGTTTAGATATACAGGGTGATCGTAAATAAGTGTCCATCATTTTTTATTTGCCATTTTCATAGGAGTCATTGAATGAAAGGACCAAGGTAAGGGTATTTTAATCATTAGTAACATTTAATGTTATTAATGATTAAAATTGTTAAATATACTTCTGATAAAAATAAATAATTTAACATAATTATTTAATAACAAAAAAAATGGGTACGCTACTGGAACAACTCAGTCAAATTGACGTTTCCTAATTGTTTTTGACAAGTAGTAAGCACAAGTAATTATTTTTGAAGTTTCTAATATTATTCACAATATTGTGGCCCTAATTCAAGACCTGACACAATGTCTCTCCAGTCTTAGATACTTTGCACAAAACCAGTTATAAAATAAACAAAAATTAACGTAAAGTAAGCTTAGAAATGCCAAAAAAATCAAATCAAATTCTAATGCCTATTTCTTCTGTAATATATTATGAATATAAAAATAGTCTTTTTAGTCCCTCCTTAGTCTTTTTGATCAGTGGTAGGAATACTTATTAACTTATTATTTTTTAAGTCTATCAATTGCCATTCCCTTACTTTAGCTATTCCTTTGCTCAAAAACAAGAACAAAATTATTAACTGAAACTTACGAATTGAGAAAAAAACGGTGTCAGGGTTGGTTTGGAAATAATGATTGTTAAAATTATATGATGAAAGTCATCGATCGTTGTTCCAAGCCCACCGTGACGCCTTTTTTATTATAGTATTTTCACAGAATAAGGAATTATTTTGTGATATTTTTATGTACATTTGGAAGTTATTTTTAATTTTCAATTATTGTGTTTTTGTCACTTGTAAATATTGTAATATAAATAAAATTATTTTATAAGTAATTCTGTTGTATTTTTCTTATTTTTTACCATATTGTCGAAAAAAAAGTGTCATAGTAACCGTTGAAAATAAAATTATTTATCATTTCTTTCGGGTCAATCTCTATTAATTTTATTAAGAATTGACGTTAATATTTGTCAAAAATTAACCTATTTTAAACTAACAGTTCTAATAATCAAGCCACTGTAACCTCTTTTTTTTCCACCGTACTTTTATTTTTGGATTGTCGTAATTTGATTATTTCTTTTAATTTCAATATAAGTAACGAAGAAAAAAACGGCATCACAGTAACCTGTGAAGTTATAATAGGTGATAATTTCTTTCAAGTCGAGCTCTATATTAAAAATTACGGCTGGGGACTGAAAAAAAGTATATTTAATACCGTATGATAAAAAAAAACGGCGTTCAGTTGGCTTCGAAATGAACATCGATGGCATTCTCCGTCCCCAATAATTTTACATATAAAATGACAGCGATCTTCATTTCATAACCATCGCTGACGCCTTTTTTTCGATCAAATTTTTAATAAACGACATTCGGAGTTCTGATCAACAGAAGATATCGATATGGTCGTGTCAAAAGGTAGCGCGACGTCGTTTTTTCTACATCATACAAAGAAAAATTGAAAAAATTACTTAAAACTCACAAAAACTGATTAAAACGTTCTATATAGAGCCGTATATTAATTTCAAAAAGTAATTTAACTCAAGTAAATAAATACCGTATGATCGAATAAAAACGGAGTCCAGTTGGCTTGGAAATGACGATCGATGGCATTTCCTATATAATTTTACATATAAAATGACAGCGATCTTCATTTCATAACCATCGCTGACGCCTTTTTTTCGATCAAATTTTTAATAAACGACATTCGGAGTTCTGATCAACAGAAGATATCGATATGGTCGTGTCAAAAGGTAGCGCGACGTCGTTTTTTCTACATCATACAAAGAAAAATTGAAAAATTACTTAAAACTCACAAAACTGATTAAACGTTCTATATAGAGCCGTATATTAATTTCAAAAGTAATTTAACTCAAGTAAATAAATACCGTATGATCGAATAAAAACGGAGTCAGTTGGCTTGGAAATGACGATCGATGGCATTTCCATATATATTTTACATATAAATGACAGCGATCTTCATTCCATAACCATCGCTGACGCCTTTTTTCGATCAAATTTTTTAATAAACGACATTCGGAGTTCTGATCAACAGAAGATATCGATATGGTCGTGTCAAAGGTAGCGCGACGTCGTTTTTCTACATCATACAAAAGAAAAATTGAAAAATTACTTAAAACTCACAAAACTGATTAAAACGTTCTATATAGAGCCGTATATTAATTTCAAAAGTAATTTAACTCAAGTAAATAAATACCGTATGATCGAATAAAAAACGGCGTCCAGTTGGCTTGGAAATGACGATCGATGGCATTTATAATTTTACTATATAAAATGACAGCGATCTTCATTTCATAACCATCGCTGACGCCTTTTTTCGATCAAATTTTTCGATAAACGGGTATATCGGAGTTCTGATCAAAATCTATGTTGTTTTCAGTTTTTATTATTTCAAACGAAACCCCATTTCGAAAATTTACAGGGCGTGACATTTTAGTTCGCCGTTTTCCCGACAGATGGCGCGGCGGTCGAAATGTCGAAGCGATCAAAATACAAAATACGATCTGCGCGGATGCCTGACAACCAGCGTTGCCAATCTTTGTGGAATTCCACAAAATGTGTGGAATTCGTAACAATGTTGTATGGAACGTTGTGGAATAGAATAAATGTGGAATTTTGTGGGAATTTTTCGGAATTATTCCTTTTTTTCTTTTTTTTCCTTATTTAGCTAATAGTAAAAAACATTTATAGGACTCATAATTATTTTACAGATTTCTGTAAAAGAGCGTCGCAAATCGAGGTTCGATATGGTCGTGTCAAAAGGTAGCGCGACGTCGTTTTTTCTACATCATACAAAGAAAAATTGAAAAATTTACTTAAAACTCACAAAAACTGATTAAAACGTTCTATATAGAGCCGTATATTAATTTCAAAAAGTAATTTAACTCAAGTAAATAAATATATCAAATTATTTTCAAAATCTATGTTGTTTTTTAGTTTTTAGTATTTCGGCAAACGAAACCCCATTTCGAAAATTTACAGGGCGTGACATTTAGTTCGCGATTTTCCGGACAGATGGCGCCGCAGTCGAAATGTCGAAACGGATCCAAATATAAAATTTACTGGACCATCTGCGCGGATGCTGACAACGACAGCGGCAGGTAAAGCAAGGCTGCGAACTCCGATCCTCGAGTCGATTGCCAGCAGACAGTATAATCATTATTCCGTGCTTTGGATGTTCATTAATACACCTCCAGTCCGTTTACTATAAACTTGTGTTTAGTTGTGCCGTGTTTGCCTACGAACTTTCGTCGTGAAACAACACAGTTCAGTTGTTATTCCTACACAGACTGATTGTTGATATTTTTTGTGTGCGGTAGTGGCCTGAAATGCATCGATAGTCTAGTTGACTCTACGTACAGTGTGTTTGATAATAATATTTATAACGACCAGTGCTATTATAATACAGGAACTGTTTCCCACTTCTGTGCATATAGGAACATCAGGGTAATGAGGAAGTAATGTCCTAATGGAATACCGTTCATTCAGGCTGACGGATACGTTTTTTTCGACAATACCAGTGCTCTTACGGGATAGGATTAGTTTAATCAAGACATCAGTATAATGTCGGGATCACTAATGAACAACGACGACCACAGGTTGAATAGGGAGAGCGGAGATGATTCAGAGGACGAGAGCGAGATCCTGGAGGAAAGTCCTTGCGGAAGATGGCTAAAAAGGCGAGAAGAGGTAAGTCTTTATTCATTTTCCCTATTTTTTCATCGTTTTTCCATGCAACAGATGCATTTTATAACCTTTTTTCAAACCACCCGGCATCCATGTTGCCTGTCACGTCAATCGGGGTGAAGAGAGTCATTTGTTTTCTTCGATCTAACCTCAGTCAAGTTAGCAGCCGGCATCCATTTTGTCCCCGGTCGCAAGATTTTAATTCCTTGTGGCCTTTTCGCCCCTCGATACGGGCCGCATGTGCCTCTTTGACGTCACGTTTATCGATTCGTCGGAAGTTTTGCACTGGCGCCTACGATTTCGACGCCGCCGGACGAGATAAAACGAAAAAAATGCCGGGGCCTAGTAAAGTTGCAGGCCTGCTCCGATAACCCCACGCTTTTTACGTGTGTGATATCGGTCTGTAGTTTAAATCGGGTTCGTTTACCTTTATAATGATTTTCAAGACCGGTCCAGTTGTTGGAGTATAGTTTTGTCCACTTCTAAGTTATAAGGTTTGAAATTTATGATATTTTTATGTATTTTTGACAGTATTCATCAAGGTTTGATCCATCTCAGGTTTGGTCTTCTTCTAGGTCTCTTATTTACCAAGCTGTAATTTTTGTGGTCCATCTGTTGTCCGTCCTCCTTGCCAGGTGTCCTGCCCATTGCCAGTTGAGGGATTTGATTCTGTGGATGACATCTATTATTTGGGTCTTTTGTCGTATCCACTCTATTCTTTTACGGCTTTTCTTGGTTATTCCGAGCATATTTCGTTCCATTGAGCGTTGTACGACCTGCAGTTTCCTTTATAATGTCCGTTTTAAGTGTCCAGGTTTCACATTGGTCGAATGTTTTCTTCTTGGTGGTATTCTAGATTTAAATATGATTGACTTCCCTCCATAAGTACTCCACGCTAACTTAATTCTTCTGTTGATTTCTGGTAGTAGAGATCCAGAGCTACACAGGGTGGCCCATCGAAAACGTTCCGCAAGGCATAACGACCAGGGTAATTTTTTTTTTTCAGAAAATTCAAAAACGCGTCAATTTTGTTTGTGAGGGGGACAACTTTTGCCCCAAAAATGATTGCAAAATCTTCAACCCTTTAAGCGGGGGCGTCATAACCCAATTTTTTTCAAATGGGAAGGAGGGTCAAGTGGTACCGCAATGAAAAGGGCTTTCTATTCTCTATACTTTCCGGCTTCGTTTTTGAAAATCGGTCGAGTTATTGAGAAAATATGAAGGATTGAAATTTGAAAAGTTTATTTAAACATTTATCAGAGTAAATGAAAAGGATAAATTTCTTCCACCAATTTGCTGTTTTTTTCATATTATTTCTAGATGTTTACGCATTTTTTCACTTGTCACAAGGTTGAACGATCAGGTGCGGTAGTTGCTAGATAGTTGTTCTGTGACTTATGCGTTGAAGTTCTTCAATATCGTTAAATTTACGCAACAATTAAGTTGTCCCACTTGCAGAAAAAGTGGAAATAATCGAACTTTTGGATTTTTTGAACAAATGAATGCCCTGGCAATTATGCCTTGCAGATATTCAATGAACGCCATCCTGTACATTAATTGTTCCAAATAGATATCTTCTTCTACTATTTCCAGTGTTGTGTTATTTATTGACATGTCTTTTTTGTCTACTAGTTCGTTCTACATTCTAAAAGAACTAAAAGTAGGAGAATTTATAAACGTATATATAGTGGTATTATAATTATGGAATCTAGCCTGTCCTAAAGTCAAAATTAAGCATGATAAGCTATTAATACGAATTCTATTCGTAGAAGTCATTCATTGTGAAAAAAAGTAGATATGTAACGATTGTCCTTATCAGGTAATAAGTGAACAATTGTATTCTCTTATCAAAATCTATAAAAAATGTATGATTTGATCTCTTATCTTTCAGTTAACCCAACAAGAATAAAAATTTTTGTAAAACAAATGATAAATGATATATTGCCACTAGCGAATATAAATGCATAATAGCAATAAAAAATTACTAATAGAGTGGTGGTTGCAATTTATAATCTTGATAACGGAATCTACATCTTCATCCCAGTCAAATGCGAACCTATTGAGTCAACATTCCTTGTTCAGCAACTAACAATTATTTGCGTCGCGAGTGCTTTAGGTCAAGTCAGTACCTGTTAGGGAGATATTGCTGTTAAAGATTTTGGAAAAACCTGGTCAAAATCTTTTATTTTTTTATCTGTGAAAACAAAGAGATAGTCAATTAAACTTTTCAATTAACCAAGCACAACTGTTATGACAACCACACTTTATGGTAAAATTGTTCGCGAGTTGTAGCAAAGTGTCCAAAGGATATTAAAAACGGAAAGTTCCACCCGTACAAAAATTCAGTTGGTACAAGAACTCAACGAAGACGATTTTGATCTTCGCTTGCAATTTTGTGAAACTATGAGTGAACGAGTGGCGAATGATAATCATTTTCTATTTAATGTGTTTTTTTGATGAGTGTACTTTCTTTTGAGCGGTGTAGTTAATCGGCACGAACTGGTCGGTACTGGGCTGAAGACAACCCCAGGGTTTTTCATACGAGGCACACACAAAACCCCCAAATAAATTGAACGGTTGGGCTGGTATTTTTTGAAATTCTATTGTGAGTCAGTTTAACGATATTGAGAAGAACTTCAACGCACAAGTCACAGAACAGCTATCTAGCAACTACCGCACCTGATCGTTCAACCTTGCGGCAAGTGAAAATGCGGTAAACATCTAGAAATAATAAGAAAAACCTCAAATTGGTCGAAAGAATTTATCCTATCCTTTTACTCTAATAAATGTTTCAATAAACTTTTCAATTTCCGATCCTTCTTCATATTTTCTCAATGACTCGATTTTCAAAAAACGAGGCGGGGAAATATAAAAGAATAGAAAGGTCTTTTTCATTGCGGTGCCACTTGACCCCCCCTTCCCATTTGAAAAAATTGGGGGATGACAATTCCCCGCTTAGAGGGTTGAAGATTTCGCAATCATTTTTGGGGCAAAAGTTGTCCCACTCACAAACAAAAATTGACGTGTTTAACGTTTTCGATGGGCCACCCTGTATATTACTTGGGCTCAAGTTTCGCTTTAGCCGAAATCAGTTACATAGAATATCGGTTTATAGGATGATTCTATACAAGAAAACTAGCACTACATAATTGATTTTTGCCGCGGAAATTCTTTGTTTTGAGTAAACTCGAATTTTTAATTTTCTATTATTAACTAAAATTTAAAAACTTTACGGTGTTTTAAAAGTTTTTTCTCTATTATAGAATGACGTAAAAACATTTAATTCAACGATGTGAACTAATTTTTATCACAATAATTTTCATTGATTTTTCCGGATTTAGAAGTGCCGAAATGCGATAGAAAGATAAAACTACACATTTTTGTTTGATTAATAATTTGCTATAACTTTTCTATATAACTATTTCCGCGGAATGTATCATAGGTGGTGTAATGGAAAATCTTCAATATTCTGAAGTTTTCCATAGTATTCTCTTACTTTTTGCATACTTTCGGTTTGGTTTGGTTTGGTTGTTTTTATTGATTTGGTCGTAGTGGGTTTAGTTGGCTTGGTTTGATTTGGATGTTTAGTTTGTTTGGTTTGGTTTTTATCTCTTGTATTTTTTGATAAAACTCTGCTATTTGACAATTTTTTTTAATGTAAAACATTACCATGTCAGGACAAAAAGTTTTTCTGATAAAGAATCTAGTAGATCTGCTGTAATTTTTTAGGGAAAAAATCTAGTCACCCGCATAGTGGTGAAAAGGATGTTCCGCGGATATTCATTTTATTTATCATTACTCTACTGCAATACGTTATTATAAAGATGATTATTATTATCGTTATTATCACTAGATTCTTAATCTAAAAAACCCTTTTTGTCCTGACATGTAAACTATTACATTTTATTTTTTTATTTCGTATCGGTGAGTTTATCAAAAAAACCTAAAATAGGTAAAAACATTAATTTTTCATGTATGTCATTTCGTTACTTTTAAACCGCATTCAAAAAACTGGTGCCTGCATTTTCTTTTTTTAACAGATTTCGGCTAAACGAAACTTGACCCATTAATTGTTCCAAATAGATATCTTCTTCTACTATTTCCAGTGTTGTGTTATTTATTGGAATGTCTTTTTTGTCTACTAGTTCGTTCTACATTATTTTTTGCTAAATTCTTTTTCAATTTATAAAAGTACTTATATGGTATTAAATTATGGAAGCTAGCCTGTCCTAAAGCCAAAATTAGTTTATAGATAAGTTATTAATAGCTTAATTCTATTCGTGGAAGTCATTCATTGTGAAAAAGTAGAGTGTAATTTTATTGTCCTTATCAGGTAATAAGTGAAACTTAGTGTGTTTTCTTAACAGTAATCTATATAAAATGTCATGAGTCTATCTCTTATCTTTTCAAGTTAAACCAAAGAATATGTATTTCTTTGTTGTAAAACAAAATGATCTGAGAATGATATATTGCCATACGAAAATAAAGCAACTATTTTATTTTGAACAAAATCCCTCAGTAGAATAAGCTTGTTGTAATTTAGTACGTTGATATTAGCATATATAGAAAAAAAAAGTTTTGATATGTTGAGGTTATACGTACTAAAAGGAGACTTTTTAAAATCAAAAGAGTTCCTAACTGTAAAGTGTGAGCTTCGCCCCCAAAAACCACCCCCAATACGCACTGCGGTGGTTTTTCTCGTTTTTCTCGAAAACCATTAGTCACATATACAGAATATTGTAGCTAAACGATTAGATTTTTGCAAATTGTAAGGTTTGGGTTCGTTGAAGGACTATTAGAGCTACAATTTAAAAATATTTTTACAAGATACAGAGTGTCCCAAATAAATAAAAAAATATCAAAGTTGCATTTTTTTAAATGGAATACCCTGTATATTATTACACTTTTAATTTCTACGATTAAAATAAAGGTAAATTTAATTAAGGTTTATTGCACTTAAACCTTACCGTTTTTGAAATATTTTCAATTTTGTGAAATTGCAGTATAAATTTTAAGACTTCATTTCTCCGAGGGTATCAAAGTTTTTAATACTAAATATTTACTGAAGTTTATTTATTGATCAGTTATTGTGTTGCAATAATAAAAAATTTACTACCTTATACAGAGTGTCTAAATATTTATTTTAAATAATTATTAGCTTTAAACGGCAATAACTTTTTTAATTTAAATGGAACACCCTGTATATTTTATAAGAATCAGATGCACAATTTAATTGACTACCAAATTGTATTATACCATTTTTTACCTATCTCTTGAAGTTTCCGAATGCATTTCCTTGTAATTTAGAACTCATTTATCAATATACCCATGGAATACTGACATTTTAAACTATTTTTAATTATGTACCAAATTTTTAATGAGTACAGATACTAATATTGTTTGTTTATTTCATTAGAAAATAAAAAAAACTGTTTAAATATTTGTTAAAGAGACACGTTTGGAAATTTCCAATATTTCCATTTCCATGGAAATATTTCCAACGGAAATGATTGAACATGATTTTAGTTTTATCGATGTTCATCTTAAGGCTCATATGTCTCTTGAAATTGCCGGAACGTTTTTGCAACCAGCAAAGCGCAGTCATAAGCGTATTGCCAAAGGTATTGCCAACCAATAAGCCGAAAGAATATCAGAATATTCAACTATTTCAGTCATTGTTGACCGCTCTGTATTATTTGGGGCGCCATATATTTTAAAATAGATTGAATTCCGTAACGATTTTGAAAAGAAAAGCATTTTTTGGCAGCACTAGAGGTTATGAAATGAGAGGAGACGTATAAACAATGTTTTAAAAGTCAACTGGACATAGTTTATAGTATTTTTTCTCCGAAAAGTACTTATACTTTGAACAAAATGGTTTATGATCAAAAAATTCTTCAAATTTACAGTTATTATTCACAATAAAAGTATGTTTTTGAGAGACCTTAAGATTTGACAACACTCTATTAGGTATTTCAGCAAATACTTAATTTAGTTATTAATTTGTAAGTTGAAAAAAGGAAAACATAAAGTTATTTTGGTAAAAATTTGAAACACCCTGTGGATTGGTGTGACAAAGTAAGGAATTTAATAGCCACTCTATCATCAAGGTGTACAGGGTGGGTCAAATTCGACGCTTTTAAATGGAAACACCCTTTTCTATAGGAGATAGACGAAAACTAATATCGATGTCTGGAGCTCAATTTTGTCAAAAACATGATGGTGAAAACCGCATATCGATATCTGTTACCGTTTCGGAGTTACGGGGTGTTTTTCAAAAATGTGCATTTTAACAAATCGCTGTGACTTTTTTGCTATGGAAAATTTTGTATTTTTTATGAAAACATTTCCAAAGCACCTTTTTACGTAGAATTTAATGGTTTAATATATAATTTTTAAAATTAATAATTTAAGAGTTATCAACAGAAAATTGATTTT
Source organism: Sitophilus oryzae (assembly GCF_002938485.1). Classification (NCBI taxonomy): domain Eukaryota; kingdom Metazoa; phylum Arthropoda; class Insecta; order Coleoptera; family Curculionidae; genus Sitophilus; species Sitophilus oryzae. Next base: position 11,585 of record NW_022147146.1, read on the forward strand.
TTATTTGGGACACCCTCTATATTTTTTCATTAACTGAAAATAATTTAAAATTACCTTTCCAAAATCCTTTGTTATAATCTCCTTCGAAATACAGAATATTTAAAAGTTCGCCACTTTTAACTAGTATATAGGCTTTGGACCTCTTATTGATGATACACTCGAAAACATATTTTTCCAGCAGTATGACGCACCGCCTCAGAACGCTGAAGTTATCAGCAAATTTTTGTAACCAATTTCAAGAATAATTGAATAGCTGACCAAGATCCCGGCCGTCGAGGCCGCCTGACTTAGTGCCCATGGATCTAATCCTATGGATATATTTGCTGAAGAATAAAGTTTCCTTATTCCTCCGTATAATCTAGACAAGAATTAGAAATACTTAGCAGTTATGAGAGGGTATCTTTCACCCCTACTGAGTTAATGAATTCCGCGAGAAATGTTCAAAAACTGCCCCGTCTGTCCATAACAGAAGACGGTCGATATAATCGAACATCTGTAGCAAAATCTCATGTCTTGGTTTGCTATTTATTTTTATTGTTATTAGATATAGTTTAAATGTGTTGATCTTGGTTAAATATATTTTAAATTGTTATAAAATTCTGCATCTCTCATAGCAAATATTATTTTCGTTTTAATTGATTCTCATAACTAGATTTTTTTTTGCATTACAGCCGCTGTTCAAAGCCTACTTATTTAAAGCGGGCGAATTTTTCTATACCCTATATCAAAAATTTTCCATAGCAAAAAAGTTACAGCGATTTGTTAAAAATGCATATTTTTGAAAAACACCCCGTAACTCCGAAACGGTAACAGATATCGATATGCGGTTTTCACCATCATGTTTTTGACAAAAATTGAGCTCCAGACACCGATATTAATTTTTGTCTATTTCCTATAGAAAAGGGTGTTTCCATTTAAGTGTCGAATTTTACCCACCCTGTACACACATTTTTTTTTTTAATTTAAAAGAGGTTATAAATAAAGTCAAATAACATAGGAAATCTAAAAATTGCTTTAAAAAATCATCAAAATCGGTCCACCAGAACAAAATTTATAGAATTTTAAAATAAATGAATATTCTAAAGTGTCATAACGTTTTTCACGCTGGTAGTGTATATTTTGTGTGTTGTCTTCATTTTAAGTGAATGGGAAACACTAAATTGACGTATAAACTTACATGAACTAATGTAATGGAACTTAAAATACCGAGTGACATACCAATGTGTCGTGGAAAAATCGTTTCAGCGGTAATTCCAGAGATTTTCGAAAAAGTGATTGAGTAAGCTTTATTTTGGGAGTCGTTTCAGTAACTTTTAAGTGAATTCCTATGCACTCGTGTAAACTGGTATAAGTATAAGAAGAAGTACAAGAAATCGACTTGCTGTAGTATCTTGCTAAAAATAACATCTCCGTGGAATGTCTAGCTCTGCGGTAAAACTAGAGATGTGTCTATGTTACAGAGAATATCGATACGTTGTAAAAATAAATATCGATACCGTTAAAAAAAGATTAAGGGTGTATTCCATTGCTTACCTTGGTTATGGTTTTATGTTCCGTTTCTATCTTTTTCCTGAAAGTTTTCTAAAATTCGGTTATAACTGTTATAAAGTTGTGTGTTATAAAGTTCGAGTGAAATTCTCATTTAATTTCTAAAATTTGTTATAATATTTTGTATTTGCATCCAAAAGCAATGGAGGTAGGCAGTAAAGGTAAATAAATTTCATTAACTAAATAGAATTACTTTTTAGGGTCATTTAAACTTATCATGCAGCCATTGTTTCTTAAAGTCAGGAAAATTTTAAGAAAGCATGAAAAACAAGACAAGTAATCGTAAATGTTTTGTAAGCTATATAAAATACAAATATTGATTAGATTTGTTTATTTATTATTGAACTGTTTTAATAATGGACCTGCAAATCTTCACTTGAGCTGTCTAACGAGTTTAACAGTTTATTAATAAAGTACTTTTCAATATTAAACTCCGTTGAAAAGAAGAAGCAAACGCAAAAGCAGAGAATAGAAAATTAAATCGATATTTCTATATATCGACATGTGTGTACATCCCTAGTTAAGACATGTTTTTCCCCTTTTTTTGTTTTCTAGTTTTCACCTTTTTCTCTATTTTTATTGCCGTATCTTTCTGGTTTAAGTGCTGTCATTTGCAAAGCAATTATCGGTTGGTATGTGAATGGACCATGGACGTTAAAACTCATAGACAGCGTCTCTGTTGTTATAAATAAGCATTTAATTTGTCAAAAAATGAAATAAAATGCATAAGATGTTACTTTTTACCACACTGTCTAATACACATACAAAATTCAGTTTTTTCGTATTTGTAGCAATTATTATTAATCAACGTAAACGGTCAATTAATGTAGTTTGAATACTGGGATCATATTAATTGGTCATAAAACAAGTTTTTATCTTTTAATGAAAGGAACTACTCTAGCGACTACATCGACAATATTAGTATCTGTACTTTTTGAAAATTTGTTACATCTTTAAAAATAATCTAAAATGTCGATATTCCATGGGTATAGTGATAAATGAGGTCTAAATTATAAGAAAATGCATTTTCTACGAAAACTTGAACAGATATGTAAAAATGGTATAATACAATTTGATAGACAATTAAATTGTGCATCTGATTCTCGTAAAATATACAGGGTGTTCCATTTAAATTAAACAACTTATTGCCGTTTAAAGCTAGTAATTATTTAACATAAATTTTTAGACACTCTGTATAAGTTGGTAGTATTGTTATTATTGCAAAACAATATCTGATCAATAAATAAACTTCAGTAAATATTTAGTATTAAAAACTTCGATACCCTTGGAGAAATGAAGCCTTAAAATTTTTACTGCGATTTCATAAAATTGAAAATATTTCAAAAACGGTAAGGTTTAAGTGTGATAAACCTTAATAAAATTAACCTTTATTTCAATCGTAGAAACTAAAAATAGAATAATATTATACAGGGTGTTCCATTTAAAAAATACAACTATTATAATTTTTACTTATTTGGGACACTCTGTATCTTGTAAAAATATTTTTAAATTGTAGCTCTAATAGTCCTTCAACGAACCCAAAACGTACAATTTGTAAAAATCTAATCATTTAGCTACAATACTCCGTGTGGTATGTGGTGAACAACCCGGTATAGTAGTAATAAATGTCATAGTAGATTTTGTGTAGTGTATACCCAGCTTGGACTTTGACCTGTTGCCGGCTTGCGACCGTTTCTTTTAATCTCAGAAATGCTATATTTAATAATAATTGTAAATAAAGCGTTCCTATCAATGTCAACAATGTTAAAAGATCATTAAGGCGAAATAATCGACAAATATCTACGACTCTGTGTAAAATTGATATTTATAGACTCCCTTATCAATCGATTTCCTTTGCCTGATATATTTATAGAAAGATATCTTTGCGAAAAATGTAACAGCTATATGTACGTTGTAAATAAATTGTTTATATTTAAAATCAATCATTTATTGCAAATATTAGCTTTGTATTATTACAAAAATGTATTTATCTAATTGACATAAATAAATGTAAGGAAGTACAGCGTGAGTCATCATTAGAGTAAAATTCATTATATCGTTTTTTTGAGAATTACGAAAAAAATATAATAGTTATAGAATTTATTATACTCGAGTTAGATTTATTCACTAATATGTACATATTATCTTAATTTAACATAGTTTAGGTTTTTTAAATGGGACACCGTGTATATCATGTCACGAAATTACTGTTTATTGATATTCTTCTATGTGAATTATAGTGAAAAATTGCCAATAGTGGTGAGACAGTGTCGAAATATCGGAGAAAGTATTTTAACAAATTTTTGAGAAAGTTTTTCCTAAAATATATTGATTAATTCAAAATTCAAGTTACCTTGAAAATAATATACTATTTTTACAATTAATTTAATTATGGACATAATAATATAAAATATGTTCCTTCTTCGTGATTTGATTGATATTTAGTTTAGTCTAATGAAAAGACATCATTTTCCGCAATGGCAGAGGTCAAAAACTTGAAGGTCGTGTATTTTTGCATTTCTTGTGCTAAAATTCTATTTATATCACATTTTTATCAATGTTTGTATATGATTGAGTCGTATTTAAACATTTTTAATATCTTTATTAATTGTGGTAAAATTTATTTATAACATTGTTAACGTGATAAATTATCAGTATTATGTGGGAAATTATATGTATATGTTAACTTAAAATGCTTGATTTGGGACTTTTTTAAAAAAAAATAGTGCTACTATGTTTTAGTTGTCTGACCTTACTGAGATACTTACCTACTTATTTCTCTTGGATAATAAGTAAGAATTTTTATTTTTATTAATAAATATTAATAATGGCCTGGCAGCAGTAATGATAATAAGAATAATAATGAAGATATCGATATAAGATAAAAAAAATATACATGTATAATGTAAATGTATATAATAAAAAAATATCTTATCCATAGATACCAAAATGTTTGCGAATGCAGATATAGTTAATCTTGTTTAAACACTTTCATTCTCAATGTGTTTGAAGAGTTTAGTAGAGTCACTAGCAACTGGTGATTGCAAAATGGCCGGTATGAATAAAAAATCTAGCATAAACATAACTATTTAAAATGTATGCACTGAGTGTCTCAGTTTTTATTTCCAAATAACGCCCTGTATATTTTGTTGTGAACATACATTTAATATGGTTATATGTATATGTATATTCGACAAATTGTATAAAATATTATTTTTACCCTTATTCTACGGCTATGCCTAAAGAATTTAAGGTACGAAAAATACCATCAACATTATTATTCTTCTCAGAAAGATGGTTACTGATATTCTTTAAATTGAGTGCCTGAACGAATCAAATAGGTAACTCTTTTACTTTTCGTGAAATAGAAAAGGAAAATAATAAAACAAGTGACAGTTCTTCCTCTTCTTACAAAAAATCAACACGAAATGTCATAATTGTTAAAAAGTAAAATGTCATCAGCTTTTGACATTTCTAAATATCGAACCAATGCCGTCTCTAATAGGAACAGCCTCGGAGCGAGATTTATGACGTCACGTTAGTTAGATACAACGGATTAATAAATATGTTGTAGAATACATGGAAAACATAATTATTCCTCGTATTTTGGTTTGTATTTTAAAAAGTATATAGTTTACATGAAATATACATAATATACAGTTAATAAATACAAATATATATACCCCTATTTATAGTAATAAATACTTTGGAAAATAAACTATGAACCATACAAATGCAGCAAATCGATCTAATTTAACAAAAACATTCAATATCTAGGTACTAATTACTAATACTGATGTATTATTATTTGCATTCACAAAATTTATGTGTATATGTATTTCGCAAGTATCAATGTTCGAAAAATTATATTTGCAAATAATATATCATAGAAAAAAGGCGTCAGCGATGGCTATGAATTAAAGATCGCTGTCATTTTATATGTAAAATTATTCTAAAATTTTTGATTTTCTTGGGATTTAGGTTCGGAAAAACGCTGATTAAATTTTCATTTGGTTTTCATTATTTTTTTTGGTTTAAAAAACGTTTCGTCTAACATTATAACCTTCATCAAAATTACATGTAATAAAAAATGTGACGTCATAAATCCTGCTCCGAGGCTGTTCTATTAAGGAGGGCGCGCACTGCATCGGATCGGACCGACCAGCAAAAGCGACTGCGACCATCGTACATATAGACGGCGCAGGCGCCGGCGTCCACTAAAACGTTTCGGCCTGTAGAGGCCAGATTCCTACCTCTACCTATCTACGATAGTCGAGTCACCGCCTTCGCCGTTTCTCGCCGGACTGGTACCGATTCAGTGCGCGTACACCTTTATCTCCGCGCGCACTGCATCGGATCGGACCGACCAGCAAAGCGACTGCGACCATCGTACATATAGACGGCGCCGTTTTGTATTAAAAGTTTAAAAATAAAAAGTAATAACAACTTAGTAAGAATTTAATTATAAAAAAATAAAGAATAACATTCCCAACAAGTGGTGATACGAGTCAAATAGAGAACTACAACATTTGGTGGCAGCGACTACAAGATTGGTGACGACGGTGGTCCAATCCAGGATCACGACAATTTTATGTACTATTTGAGAATTGTGAATAAGTCAAGTTTATAGATATACAAATTATTTCTTAAATACTTAGGCTTAACTATTTTTAGGGATTTATAAAAAAAATGTGTTTCTAGGGTTGTATAAATATACTATACCAGATCTTGCATCTAAATATACTTTTGTTAAATATAAACAAAATAAAAGCAAATGTAGTTTATTTACAACAATATAAGCAATGTTGACATTTCCGACTTTTTGAAGGTTGGAAAATGTCAGTTTTCTAACTTTTACTTCCTGTAATACTGACATGACTGACCATTTCCTCATCCATTTCCCTCACTCGGTTTTTTTTATTTTTCGCCTCATTTAATTAAGCAAAATATTCTGGTAATATCTTTATTAAATACTTATCTAACACCAACAAAAATAAACAAGAAGATTAACAATAATAATTGAAGATTTTAATACAATTATTTGTTGAAGGTAAAAATGCTAGACTTCTTTGGCTTAAAACTTACATTCTGGCGTTTTAAAAAAGCGACGAGATTGTGATATTTTGATATGTCAGTCTTTTCCCTTAATTCTAGCATTGTGTGTATCATGCTGTACGTAGCATGATTTTATAAAATTATTTACTGCTACTCTTTTTATGTTTTTTTCCTTTTTTAATTAAAAATAATAAAAAAGGATAGCTTTGTTTAAAGAAAAAAAAACATAATGCTATAGCAAATTATTCAAGAATCACTCATGGAATGAACCCAGTAAGGTTTCGTTCAGCTAGTTCCTATTTTTTTTGCAGCGGTATAACCTTGCCTTTTTCAAGCTCAAAGACAAACTTGTTTCAATATTCAAACATACCATGTGTGGCACAGCCGGAAATATATTATAAGAAACAACATTTATTACTTTCATTTTTACAATCCTCGCTAGTATGTATAGACATTGACTTTTTTTATTTAATTCAAAGAACCAAAAGAGTTATTATACTATTAGTTTTTATTAATTGTTTAAAATTATTTTGTCCAACAGCCACTATTTATACAGACATTACTCACATACATATAAAATAAATAATCACACACACGTGAGTTTTTGAAGTTATAACAAACCTAGTGTGTTAAAAAATCAAAGCCACACACCATTATATAGAAATTATTAAGCTTTATTCATAAATTACTAATTCAATTATTTATTTAAATTTAGCATTTAACATTAAATGAAAATGATTTTTTTTGTAGATTCAGAAATTGTAAAGCCTTGTATGCCTCCAGATGCTGTCCCTCCATTGCTTGAAATAGACTCTGTCATTACAACGGCTCGTTCTGGAACACTTACAGCACCTTGAATTTTTTTTGCAATCTCTATTTTATTGTTGATGGACTCTTCGATATATCCTTCTGCAACCGTTGCAGATCGCCATCCTCCGTGTCTTTCTAACGTTGTCATGTTCACTCCTGCATTTGCCAGTAATGGATTTTCTACGAAAACTTGATGAGATAGGGAAAAAATGGTATAATACAATTTGATAGACAATTAAATTTTGCATCTGACCTAAAATATACAGGGTGTTCGATTTAAATTAATCAAGTTATTGCCGTTTAAAGCTAGTAATTATTTAATATAAATTTTTGGACACTCTGTATAAGGTAGTATAATTTTTATTATTGCAACACAAAATCTGATCAATAAATAATCTTCAGTAAATATTTAGTATTAAAAATTTTGATACCCTTGAAGAAATGAAGCCTTAAAATTTTTACTGCAATTTCATAAAATCGAAAATATTTCAAAAACAGTAAGGTTTAAGTATAATAAACCTTAGTCAAATTTACCTTTATTTCAATCGTAGAATCTAAAAATAGAATAATATACAGTGTGTTCCATTTAAAAAAAATACAACTATGTATAATAATTTTTACTCATTTGGGACACCCTGTATCTTGTAAGATTATTTTTAAATTGTAGCTCTAATAGACCCAAAACTTACAATTTGTAAAAATCTAATCGTTTAGCTACAATACTCCGTGTCGTATGTGGTGAACAACCCTGTATATTTTGGTTTATCAAAATAGTTGACTATTATCTATACTAATATATAAAATCCTGCATTTCTCATACAATGGCCAGTGTATTGCTCAGGATGTTGTACGCCCAAGTACTTGCGGAAGTTCTTCGCGAATTATTTTTCTTTAAAATCTGACTTGCTGGTTGATAGTTCACTATTTTATCATTAAAAAATCGCGATTTATCTAAATGACGTCTTAATGTCAGTGCGATTTATTATTTACAAAAAAAACAAAACGCACATCTGTATTGCATAGTAACATAAACACACCCTGATAATTTATTAATTCGCAACAATGAAAGTAGAACTGGTAGATCCTTTTAAATCAATTATTCTTTAGAGATTGGACATGAAACAGTTCTGCTGTTGGATAAAATTTTGTATGGCACTCGCGTGTTATAACATATACATAAGTCACTTGAGAAAATTAGCCCTCTCGGCCTACTGCCTCGACCAACTCCGAATTGATGGTTACTGAGTCGATCGGATTGCCTGACAGGTAAAACGGTATGTGTGGACCACGCTTTAGACCACCATATAAATATAAAAGGAAAATTTTCTATAACTTAATGTAAACAATGCAATACCAAAACTAAAAGTGGAAATTTTACATACCGATAGGTGCCATTTTACAGTCATTTTTTTTTATTTCTTTGGTTAAGAACTTAACGACTAAGCTCAAACTAGTTATGCAACGTTAAATAAATGCTTTTTCCTGTACAGTACTTGTTTCTTATAACTTTTAATCTATTTTATAATCAATTTCAATATGTTCCCCGTCTATTTTTAGATTAAATTGACCAGAAAAAAAATTGATAATAACTATACGGAGAAACAGGTAAAACTATTAATAAATCTTATTATTTTTCTTAATTTTTTTAATGGATTTGTTAAGGTTAAATAATATTAGCTAAGCGTACAGTATTGTAGAAATAACAGACATATTTTTCAAGGTTAAAAGACAAAAAAAAACATTTACATATTATCCACTTTGAAGAAATAATATATTTCGTATTATCACAGGTTATACAGATTATAAACTTTGTTTTTTCTTTATTGTTTTTCGTGGTTCCAATTTTCGGAATCGGGCACTAGTTAGGTTACTAGTTTGCGCACATAGCCCGCCCACTTATGGCCTCTAAAATTGTGCACAGCGCCTGACCGGCACAGTTATTAAAGAGATATCGGAAAACCGAATAGCGGCATACAGTATTTACGCGTACCTTATCACGGTTACGATATGCGCGAGTCAATTTTTAACGCAACACCCGCTAATAACGTTACCGCCTGACGTAATCTGCGGATCAATTACACCAAGTGCTATTTCTAAAATAACATTTAAAAATTGCTTAAATGGGCATGTCGACGAGATCTTTTATTTTAGGTTATGTTTGAATTGTTTTGAATTATTACTTTAGTTTTATGAGGTAATTTGATATTTAAGTAGCTAGGATTAGTTTGAATTAAATAAATATGGGCCAAAATATGGATTCCAATATTAAAGAACCTATAAAGAGGCTTAGGTTTACAGCAGATGACGACTTAGCCCTTCTAAGAGAATTTGTTGCTTGTTGCCCTAAACCCACTGGCAGACGTTGAGCAATAAAGCACTGGAAATAAGCACTTTAGCCCTTTAATTTCAAAATACCTAGTAAACAAAACAATTTCAATGTTAGGTTAAGTTTAAATAGCGGACGCGACGCGAACAGAATTCTTTCCGATCCGATAACTATAAATGAAGAGAGTTAATACCACCTCACGTAAAGGAAATAATTCCTGGCCTTATTAACGTCCATGCATGCTATTCGGTTTAGCGATATCTCTCTATTACGCTGTTTATTGTTCTTTTACGCGAGTTTATTTTTGCGCACAGGAAATTTTACTCGTTTGCACATCGTCATAAAAAACAATTTTCGTACCACGAATCAGGGATAAGATTTTTATCTGTATACATATAGTAAACCTAATCTGTGGTATTATGGTATATACCATTTTATTACCAATTTTTTTAATATACAGTGTGGTTCATACATTTTTCAGTTGCTATACTTAACAGTCAATAGAAAAACTTTTTAAGAAGAACGTTTAATATGAACACTAGTTGACAGTGAAGTGCAGTAAGAGTTATTTTTGTCAGTCTTGTGGCACGCATGACTGACTCATTGAAACTGAACATTGACTAATTTAATAAAAAAATTGTGTGCACCATGTACGCATATTTGAAGTGATGCCCTTTATGCACATGCCTAATAATGTTAACGCCCCCTAAAATTTATGTAAGAACAGAAGAAATTTTGAACCTAACCAACAATTCGTGTGGTCCGTTTTTGTTTACATGTTTTGTTCATTACTTATAGTGATTTACTGTAATTTTGCTAAATTATACGAATATCCTCGTTGATTATTGGTTTGAAATAAATATGACAACGTCTTCCAATGAAAATGCGAGTTGCTTAACTCTAATAATATTATAATTTTGAGCTAGCAAATGAGCTAGATGCTTTACTGAGACCGTTATTCAGAAGCTACAAACCTATTGATGAAAATGTGTCAAAATTTGCTTCCTGGCACACAACCAGAGGATATTGGTACACCAGATACTACATTATCAAGTTTATTTGATTTATTTAGATTAATTTAAAATGAACTGTTTTAAAAACGAATTATGTTTTTAGACCCAAAAAAAGATATAAAATTATTCTTAAATTATAATAATATAACATATTATTTACGCAATTAATACCATTCTTATCGTCTTTTTCAAAATGTCAGATAGCTCAAATCGTCATTTGTACAAAAATTAAAACTAGCGTGTTAAAAAATTTCCAAAGATTTGAGGTCATCGCGATGCGAGGTTGCAGCATTCTGTTCAACTAAAAATAATCGTTATTTAATGCTTTTTCGTAAGCATTTTAGATACTAATAGGAGTGGATCGCAGAATGTTGAATGGGAATTTACTCAGGCGTCTAGAGGACCTATTAGTAGAAAATGAGAAAAGAAAAAATTATTCGAGTGTAATTCTAGGTTTTTTCGTAATAAAATTTTAAAATTATTGTTATGCGAAACAATATATTTGTCTGTAAATAAACAGGTATTTCTAGGTATTTAGAAAAATATCAATTAGTAATAAGTTTATGTAGGTACGTTATTTGTTTTATTGTGTGACTAATTTTTAGTTCATCGTATACAGCATTCCTTATTTTCTGAATCATTTATTAATTCATGAAAATTGAAATATATTTGATATCAATTAAACTTTTAGTTACGTAATCGAGGGCGCGATTTTTAAATTCATTGTTGCCAACCATGGACATATTCGGCGCCGGGTTGACTAACTGGAATTAAATTTCGCGCTGGGGATTCAAGTGGTAGCTCTGCTGTAAAAAATGTCGGTAATTATTGGGAAAACTGGAAATCGTCCGATTTTCACCAAAATTGGTATACACACTATTTTGAGGTCGTAGATTACGAATCTGAACTTTTTTCTTGTCGGTCTCTTACCGTTTTTCAGAAAAACGGAAAATAATTTCAACACTGAATTTTTCTTTATTTCGGCCCTATAAAGTAATAATTTCACTATATTTTCATTATATTATAGTTTATCTAAAAGCCACACTTGATTGGGGATAGAAAAATGTCCAAAATTTTACTGAAAAACATTTTTCTTAACAAAATAACAAAGAAAATTGAGACCAGATGGAAGTTTGACATTTCATATATCCTTCTTTCTCCTATGTAATGAGAGAGAGAGAGAAATATATTCTAAACCTAATCTAGAAATTTGAAAATTTACAAAGTTGCCATATTTTCTCTTTTTTGGGTGATTAGAGATTTTAAATAAATTACCTACTATGAGATCTGACAATAATTAAATATACTTACCTATGTTCACGAAGTTGCACGAAAGAGTTTTGATTGCATTGGTTACAACTTCCATGCGGAGGGTGTTAATCTTTTGTTGTTATATTATATCAAAAAAAGATTAACCCCCTCCGCAAAGAAGTTATATAAAGACTATTTATAACCACGAAGTTGCACAAAAGAGTTTTGATTGCATTGGTTTCAACTTCTTTGCGGAGGAGGTTAATCTTTTTTTGATATAATATAACAACAAAAAATTAACACCCTTCGCATGGAAGTTGTAACCAATGCAATCAAAACTCTTTTGTGCAACTTCGTGGTTATAAATAGTCAGATCTCGTTGGTAAAATAGCAGTTATGGGAAGGAGCCGTTCTTCTGGCGACCGCCTTTCGTAATACCAGAATGAGCGAAAAAAACACGCTAAATTTAGGTTTAGCATTGGCAACGTTGCTTTAAATGCCAGAAACACCTAACCCAACATTTTCAGATTGTTTACAAATTTATTTTAGCAAATTTTCCTCTATTATGCATAGAATTGGTTAAAAAAGTAATAGAAAATAGCAATAACATCATTGTTTATTGAATACCTAACAAAATATGTGCTAGAAAACCTTAAAAATATGAGAAATTAAGAAAAATTCAATGTTGAAATAATTTTCCGTTTTTTCTGAAAAACGGTAAGAGACCGTAAGAAAAAAGTTCAGATTCGTAATCTACGACCTCAAAATAGGGTGTATACTAATTTTGGTGAAAATCAGACGATATAATTAATTTGTTTTTGTTTCCCGAAATATTTCGATTAAAAGAAAATATGTAAGAGTGGGCAACGCTGTGCCGGTCAAGCTTAATCACGTGACTAAAAGTTTATTTGATATTAGCTATATGTATCTATTACTGGGTGATTCAAAAGTATTTATTTTCTTACAAATTTGAAGAGTTCATATTATTTTTCGAAAAATGTTTCTAAAACTTCTACGAGCCCTAACAACTAAATGTTCGGACAAACAAAAATTTATTAAAAACCTTTATTTTCATAAACTGAATTTTTTACATTTAAGAAATATATTAAAAATATATTAAAATCTAGCATTTCTAATGAGTATTTAAATAGTTTAGTTTCTATAAACATTAAAATAAATTGTAGACCAATAAATAAACAAAAATATTGTACAATATCGTCACAACTAAATGTTCGGACACTTTAAAAAATAACTGTTCTAATATGGCGTTACATCGGCATGGACTTTTGCAACCACTGCATGCCTGTTTGGCATTGTTTTTATTAATGATTGACATATGCCAGAGTAAAAATTTTGCCATAATTCACTTAATATCATCGTCAAATGGGCAACGGTTTCTTGGGGATCGTGGCATAATTTTTGTTTTGTTTTATGCCATGTACCTATGTCTATGTCTCGATAACATTAAGGTCCGGACTGTGCAAAGGCAATGAGGGGACCTTGATGTTCATGTCCCTAAACCATTTTTTAGCATGTCCCGCCATCCTGTTGAAATATAAAATTCATATCCTGGTAAAGGTCTCTCGCACTTGGCACAAAACTGCTTTTCAAAATTTCTTGATATTTTGACACATTAGTTGTGCCTTTCTACCACCTCATACCTTCCTAGACCCATTGCGGGCATAAACTCTAAAAGCATAATGTCTTTAGGAAATTCCACTGTCCATCTTTCATAAAGATCATGCATGCGTGCAGATGTAATCCTTGAACTTGCAGTTTGCGATAAGAATTAACAGCGTCGGATTGGAACTTCTGGTGTTAGAAACAACAAAAATGACATTAAGGTAAAAAGAATAATTATTTCCCAATCCGACGCTAATAATTCCAATCGCAAATGGCAAGTGCACGGATTACATGTGCACATGAGCCACTTTGATATCTATATAATAAATATAATCGAACACCGCTAGAGTATCTATTTGATAAAGATTGCCTCAAAAGGACAATGAAATTTCCTAAAGGCATTATGATTTGAAGGTGTATGTCCAAAATAGGCCCAGAAAAGTATGAGGTGGTAGAAGGCATAATCGATGCGTCAAAAAATCAAAAAATTTTGAAAAATATTCTTGTGTCAAGTGGGAAGGATAAAGGTCCTTGTAACCAATTGTTCTGGTAAAGACAAGGACAATAATTTTATATTTCAACAGGATGGCGGGCATGCCATACAGCTAAAACTACTAAAAAATGGTTTAGGGACATCAAGGTTCCCTCATCATGGCCTTCGCACAGTCCGGACCTTAATCCGACGTTATCGAGACATGTGGCATCATAAAACAAAACAAAAATTGTGCCACGATCCCCAAGAAACCGTTGTCAATTTGACGATTATATTAAGTGAATTAAGGCAAAATTTTTATTCTGGCGTATGTCAACCATTAATAAAAACAATGCCAAACAGGCTTGCAGTGGTTGCAAAAGTCCATGCCGATGTAACGCCGTATTAGAACAGTTATTTTTTAAAGTGTCCGGACATTTAGTTGTCACGATTTTGTGCAATCTTTTTGTTTATTTATTGGGCTACAGTTTATTTTAATGCTTATAGAAACTAAACTATTTAAATACTCATTAGAAATGTTAGATTTTATTATATTTTAAAAGTATTTCTTAAATGTAAATAATTCAGTTAATGAAAATAAAAATTTTTAATAAATTTTTGTTTGTCCGAACATTTAGTTGTTAGGGCTCGTATATTGCTTTTGCTGCATTAGAATTTTTTAGAATTTAGAATGAGTGGGAGGGGGGTTAATCACTTCAACCTTACAGATTCATTGTGTCCCCCTTTCTTGAATCATAACTCATCATACAGTCCCAGGGCTTTGACAAAAGCCAGTATCTGGGACGGTTTTATAGAGGGTAGTTCTCCATCTCCAATATCAGTCGTACCAAAATTCATGGCACGAATGGTTGTCGTCTCGGCGCACTCAGTGATGAGGTGTACTGGTGTTTCCCCATCTTCCCCACAGAATCTGCATTCGCCGTTTCTTCTTAGTTTCAATCTACTGAGGTGTTCGTTGAGGAGACAGTGTCCTGTTAAAAACCCCGTGACAATCCGAAGATTGTTCTTACTCAGACCCAGGAAGATCTGTGATTTTTCTTCATCATAAGCCCTCAGAAACTTCTTCGAGTGTCTTAGACCATTGGAAAATTTCCATTCCAGGTTGCGGATGGAATCTTCCAAGTTCTTGAGTTCCGCCTTGAGTTGGTTACCACTTGGAAAGCAGAACGGTTCTGGTTCAGTTAGTGGAGTGTTCGCTGCTTTCCTAGCTAGATTATTTGCTTTTTCATTGCCTTCTATCCCTTGGTGAGCAGGCACCCAGTGTAGGAGGACTTTGTTTTCTTTGCCTAATTTATTCAGCTTCTCTATGCATTCTTTGACCAATTTCGAATTGATTGATACTGAGTTGATCGCCTTTAACGCTGCTTGACTATCAGATAAGATAGCTATTTCTTGTTTCCGATTGTTCCTATCTAAGATAAGTTGTACGCATCTCTCGATAGCGTAGATTTCTGCCTGTAGGATACTAGGGTAAGTGTCATGCAGGATGCAGGTTTGTGCTGTGCTGGTCCGTACTGGTCCGTGTAGGTATAGTGTGCGCGATCTTTTAGGTTTATTGAAAAGCACTAAAACCCACATTCAAAAGAATAACTTTAGAAGCATTTTTGATAGCCCGTTTATGAGCTATCGTCGATTTCTGCTGGGCAAGCGTTTCTCTCTTCATATGGCCCTGTATTTGCTCAATACACCATTGACATGTTTGTAAAGTTGTACTGTCAAATGAAGTTGTCATTTCAGAAATTTATCTATTTAATATTCTTTACTAAGATAGGCATATTAAAGAATAAGATGTATATTTTTATCAATGAACATCAATCTTGAAAGAATTTCTGGAATTTTTATCAATCAGTGTTTTTTAGATTTTTATACTCAGATTTATATGAATCCCACAATAAATTAGATCGTTAAAATCACGTCTAAAAATATTCTGAATACAGATAGACGCATTTATTGACTTACATACATCCGTTGTATGTCTGACGCTTATAATTAGACATGATTGAAAGTGAACTAGATAGAAATAATAAAAAAAATCATTGGCAACAACAGAAATTAGATTTTTTGAACATTTTATTGGTCCAAATTTATTGAGTAAAGCCTGGTTTACATATTATGACGTTAAGCGGTGGGTGGCAGACAAATCTCTTACCAGGGCAGAGATAGGCGAAAAAGTCCATAATAGAAGATTCAGAGTTATTGAAGGTTAAAGTTCAAAACTTCAAATCGTATACCGGGTGTTGCATCGTCGAGCGGGACATAGGAAATCCCATGTAAATTTTAATGGGGTCAATTATTGGCTTCCCTAATTATTTTAGAGAATAATTCTATTTAGGTTTATTGAAAAGCACTAAAACCCGCATTCAAAAGAATAACTTTAGATATTTTTGATTAGCCCGTTTACGAGTTATCGCCGATTTCTTTTTAAATATTTCTCCTTTCTTATGGCCCTGTATTTATTTATGAGCACCAGTCAAGGTAAAAGATAACTGTCAAATGAAGTTGCCATTTCAGAAATTTATCTATTTAGTGCTTTATTATTATTATTAAAAACTCATACCTACATCGAAAATATTAGCTATGAATTACACTACCGAAGAAAAAGTATTGATGATTAAATGATATTATCAAGGAAATAGTTATCAAAAGGTGTCGGACATGTTTGCTGCTCTGCAGCCGAATAGACCGATACCTGGAAAATCTACAATCGCAAGGAATATCCAGAGATTTGAGAGCAAAGGTACCCTAATAAATAACTGCAGATGTGAAGCAAGGCAGGAACAAAGAGAAGGTGCAAGAAATGATACCGACTTGGAAGTTTTATTGTGCGTGGAAGAGAACGATGGAAAGATCAGCACAAGGAAACTTGAGGATGAAATAGGAATAGATCACACTACAGCGTTTCGAATTTTGAAACGACATATATACTATTCCTTCAAATATGAAAAGCACCAAGAGCTACGAGATAGGGACGAAATACGCCGGCAGGCGTTTTGTTTTGATATGATGGAAAGAGCAAACACGGATAAGGAATTTTTAAAAACCATATGTTTCACTGAGGAATGCACGTTTACCTTAAATAATGAACCCAATGTTCAAAATTATCGATATTGGAACAAAGAAAACCAACACAGGTTTGTCGAAACAAGGACGCAATATCCACAGAAAGTAAATGTTTGGGCAGGGATATTCGGGCACAATATTATCGGGCCTATTATTTCTTACGCGAAATTTAAATGCAGAATATTATTTGGAACTACTCGAAAATCATATTTTACCTGCTTTGCATAATGCCGCTAGGGAAAATCAAGAAGTTTGGTACCAAATGGATGGCTGCCCGGCACATAATACCCTGGCTGTTCGGAAATATTTAGACAATAGTTTTAACGGAAACGTTATTGGCCTAAATCATACAGTAAATTGGCCATCAACGTCTCCTGATATTTCGCCAAATGATTTCTTTCTCTGGGGCCATTTAAAAAACAGGATATACAAGGATAAAAAATACCCAAATCTAGACGAGTTAAAATGCTATTTCTGCCGAATGCAATAGAATTTCAGTTTACCAACTAGCGAATGTAAGAAGAGAATTTTATGGTCGCCTGGATTATTGTCTAGCAGTCGATGGAGGAATATTTGAACATCTTCTTAAATCCTAAAGTTCTAACAATTTAATAGTACCTGAATTAATAGACATGGGTATAGACATTTTCTAAATTAATAAGTTATTGAATATTGTAATAATATTATAATTAACCTTGTAATTGATTACTTTATTTTACTTTAATTCATATTAATTTGTATTTATAAATACATCTTTAAAATTTGCGATGTAGGAATGAGTTTTCAATAGTAATAAAGCACTAAATAGGTAAATTCCTGAAATGACAACTTCATTTGACAGTTATCTTTTACCTTGACTGGTGCTAATAAGTAAATACAGGGCCATAAGAAAGGAGAAACATTTAAAAAGAAATCGGCGATAACTCGTAAACGAGCTAATCAAAAATATCTAAAGTTATTCTTTTGAATGTGGGTTTTAGTGCTCTTCAATAAACCTAAATAGAATTATTCTCTAAAATAATTAGGGAATCCAATAATTGACCCCATTAAAATTTACATGGGATTTCCTATGTCCCGTCCGACGATGCAACACCCGGTATTGTAACTTCCACAATTTTCTTTCTATATTTTGTCACGAAATAATGGCTCAAAAACACAAAATATACTATTTTTCGTAAAAGTTCGTCAAGTGTTCTTTGGTAGAACATTGAAATTACAATAATTATTAATTATATATCACTGTAATCACAAAACTTCATTCGATTTCCGTATTGTAACGGAACTTTAAATTATGTCTTTATTTTCGAGAAAATTTAGTCTAAACCTATTTTGTTGATGTTTAACCATCAAAACCTTAAAAATAAAGAAGCTGTCTAAAAATCTGCTACAATACGGATAATCCTTTATCTTTAATTTCCTTCTTCATTTGTGTAAAAATACCTAGCCAGTTTTACATAAAACCTTAAATGCCTAACGCTTATTTTGCTACTTTCTCGGACTAGTGAAATGAAGACTCTTAAGAGCTCAAACTTTAAAAGATTTTTTTCTTCAATGTGAACGACCTTTTCATGGTAACTAAAATAAAAAAAATGGTGCATCCTAGATTCTTACTGAGCATAACGAAATTAAGAAAATAGGACAAAACTAAATGTTAACACTCAGTAAATTACAGAGACTAGAAGGAATAGGTCCATTATCTCTGTTTATACGAATTATTTTTATTTTTAGTAATACTGAACTGATAAGAAGGAAATTTTCTATGGTTTTATTATACATTTTGACGTAAATTTTACTAGATTATTTATATTTACGTAACTAAATGTAAGTTTAACGACTGCACTAATTCTATTCGTAAAAAAGCACGTATACGGCGTACCGTTCATTATAAACAAATTAGAACAAACCAAACGAAGATAACCTCCATTTTATTATTATTTATTGTATATTACACCTTATCTGTGTTTCTCTTATACGCAAACATGTGTATAATTGTTCAATAAACTTACGCTACGTGATTGCGAACGGAATTATTATAGTTTATTAGCATGTTGAATGAACACCGCAGAATTACCGGTATCTGCCGAGAAAAAAGGAGACGTGGCAAAGGTGCGGAATTGATTCGATTCGTTGAGAACGGTCGAGCGAGAGAGATGGAAGATCGGATTGAGTGTGTTGGAAAGGTGCGGACGATAGTCTGGGATATGTCTGGCGCCGTAGTAATTACCGTCGATTGTTTCGACCAACGAGTTCAGTGGTTAGAGATTGCATAAACGAAAAACATTATTTAAATTATTTAGAATATTTTTATTTTTTATTATAGTTTTTTTTCAGATCAAATCACAGTATAAGTGTAAAAAGGTGTTATAAAAACTGGTTAAAAAGGTGTACTGGAATAGTTGTATGTGAATGTTTTAAATAGTTTTTTCTTTGTTCTTTGTATTTTTTTGATTCCGACGACGGAAAGAGATAAACTTTCCGAAACGTTAAGCATTTTTTTGTCCGTAAGGCAAATTTGTTTATTGGTAGACCACTGCTGCCAATTAGTCTCTGTTGGATTAGCGCAGCAGTGTTTACAAAAAATAACTATTTTAATATAACATAAGACTTTTTTGGAGAGATGAATCCGCTAGAGGTATAGACATTTTTTTATTTTTATTTGTCTCTCGAAATATTCCCTGTGTTTTGTTGTATAGGTGACCATAGATACTTCTTTATTTGACTCTAGATCTACGAGCTCCTTGTTCACAACACCTCCATAGTGGAAAAGAACCGCTTTCCCGATGGAAAGTTCGCATTCTCCACGAATTCCACGGTCCCTCCTAGCAACAGGGAGCTTTTTCCTAATCGAATAAAAAGAAAAGCCCAATAGTTTCCCGTTGTTTGCCGTCCATTGGTTGGAGAAATACCGAATGAGTCATTGTGCATGGCGTTGCATCGGTTATAACGTAGAAACGTCAAAAACTATCGATGTTTTATCGAAAATTTATCGATATTGTATCACGCTAAAAAATAGCCATATTATTCGATAGTCAAACAGCATTAAAAGCTATAACCAGGAAACACCAGAACACCTCATTACTGAGTGTGCCGAGACGACAACCATCCGTGTCATGAACTTTGATACAACAAATATCGGAGATAGAGAACTAACCTCTGTAAAACCGTCTCAGATACTGACTTTTGCTAAAGACCTGAGACTATATGATCAGTTGTAACTGAAGAAAGGGGATACACAATAGATCATTAAGGTCTTATAACAATATAATAATAATAATAAATAACGCTTTATTGTACAAAAAGCCAAAATAGCTTCATCGACAAAGCATTTACAAAAGCACAAAAAATAAAAAATATCATACAATTCAAAAAAAATTACGTCATTAAAATTACTACATGGACATTGCAGAACACAAAAAAGGCGTATCAATAAAATTTTACAATAGGAAAATTGTAAATGGATATAATCATTTATGAGTCATAAAATATTATACTATTATAAATAATATATATAAAATATAAATACTAGACTTTTAACCAGTGTGTGAAACACAAAAATGTGGTCGCCTCTGGAATCCGGTGAAGCGCTGACACGGGCGACAAACTACAGTCGGTTTCGGCGACTGTCGCCGTGCGTGGTCGATACCACGGTGCAAAAACTTAAATGGCAGGATTTGGAACAAGAATTGCCAAATCCTGCTGTCAGATGGCGCCACTGTCGATTTAAAAATACATGGGCGGAGTAAGAGGGAAGGAAAAGTTTCTTCCCGCCACCCGTCTCATCGTAATATTTCGTCATTTTTCCCGGCAGCCATCAGTGCCTAACTTTTCTGGAGCTGAGAGGTATGTGTTTTGTGGTTGTGAGTGTCGTAGTGTTCATTCTCAAAGTAAAGACGTTTTATGTTGTGTGCCCGGCCTTTATAGTGTATTATTTTAAATTAAGAACTTTTTATTTTGTGTATCCATTTAGAGTGAATTATTCTTTATATGTAAGTACCTAGAAATTAGTTTATAATAATATAACCTGCTCGATAAAAGCTAGGTTAGGTTAGGTTAATTGTACCTTGGAAATGGCTATCGATGATAAGGAAGATTGATATTCATTAATTGGTTAGATTTACTAATATAATTTACATTTTAAATGCCATCAATTGTCATTCCTAAGGTGGCTTGATGCAGCTTTTCGTAATCGTATGGTACAATATGATCGAAAAAAAAACGGCGTCACCGTTGGCTATGAAATAAATATCGCTGTCATTCTCTCTCTATATGTAAAATTATATGAGGAACGTCATCGACCGCGTCATTTCCAAGCCAACTTGACTTCGTTTTTTCGATCATACGGTATTACTTTAGTATTACCATGTACCTAGGTATAGAAATTTAGAAAACAAAAAGAATACAAAAATAGTTGTATATATATATATTTTATCCGAGCAATAATTGTAATGTTTAATTTTTAGTTGCCTATAAATTTAATGAGCCGCATTTGTATTGTAAAATTTCGAAATCTACAAAAAAAGAAAAAATAAATAAAAATTTATAACAAAAAATAAATGATTTTTATTATAAACTTCCTTGTAATATCTGGTATATAATCAATTCACATGTGTTATTAATCATACACCTATTATTAAGTTAAATCTGATAGTACTTTTTGATTTTGGTATAGAAAATATTGTAATGTGATTTTTACCGCATGTGTATTGTTTAACGATTATAGGCTAGATATTTGTTTGGCAAGTATATTAAATCAAACATCTTTTACAACATATTTTTTAAAAAATATATTGTATAAGATGTTTATTTAACTTTACTTGAAACAAATTATCTGGTATAAAATCATCCTAGTTTAAATATTGTATGATCGAAGAATACGGCTTCAAGTTAACTTAGAAATGACTATTGATGACATTAACCATATAACTTTACAAAGAAAATGTTATCAATCGTCATTTTTAAGTTAACTTGGAATCGTTATTTTTCGAACATACGGTATATTAAATTAATTAGGTGTAATATAATACTATAGATGGCGCTGCCAAAATTGCTTTGAATGCAATCAAATACATTTAAATTTACATATACCGCGGCCTCCCCATAAGAGCAATGAGAGAATTTATGTCCCAGGATTGAAGGACAGAAGATCGAGTTTGACATAAGTCCATCCTTGTTCAGTAGCTGGATGTAATGCACATGCGCCGAAATGCTACTTTTCTATTGGCCGAATGGTGTCGAGATGGGTTATCGATTTATTTTTGGACGCGTCGTCGGCGTTTTGTTTTCAGTTTGGACTTGGGCAGTCGCCATTAGTGTTTTCTCTAACTTTCTGTGTTTTCCACGTGTACTGTGTTTTCGTTTGTATTTTAATCTTTGTGCGTTTATTGACAATTTTGTGATTTAGTTTTAAAGACTTTTGCTGTAGTTTAATTAATAGAACAATGCGAATGGGCTACTGCTTTTTGTGTGGTAGAAGCCAACTAACCAAATTAATAATAGAAATTTTTCTCGATGTTCGTTTGTTTCATGAAAGCAAAATCAGAAATGAAAGGGATGTTAATATAAGACAAAAATATACGAAACTAATTTTATTCAAAAATCAATAATTGTTAAAAGCA
The DNA here is from genome assembly GCF_002938485.1 of Sitophilus oryzae. Lineage (NCBI taxonomy): Eukaryota > Metazoa > Arthropoda > Insecta > Coleoptera > Curculionidae > Sitophilus > Sitophilus oryzae. The sequence goes on from NW_022147146.1 coordinate 34,379, forward strand.
TTATATTTAGTCTTACTATTTTAAAATAAAAATGACATTATAATGTAAAGACTAAAAATAGAGACTACATAAGGCTAATTATAATGCTTACACAGTTCACACAGACTGTCTTACTGTAAATTATTATTGTTTTTTTTTCATAATATAAAAAGAGTATTTACAATGCAACAATGTAAATAATTATATTTTTTGTATCTAGCTTGATTTATGTATAAACTTAATATGTACATACTTTTAGTTATATTTGTTTAATAAAAAATATGTTAATAATAAAGAATTACTTTTGTTTCATTTTAAACCAGGACTGATGTTGATTATTGATCATAAATACATGGGCAGTAAAAGAAACAATAGACAGTAAAAAATGTACTGTTATACTTTGTTTTGCTGCAATTTTTAAGTCGAGTGAAATAGATATGCAATTTGTAATACTAAGTTCTTAAGACAGTTCCTTAATTGAGGTTTTACTAAATTATTTTTTGAATTTTAAAAAAAGTGAAATAGATATGCAATTTGTACTACGAAGTTTTTAAGACAATTTCTTAATAATTGTGGTTTTACTAAATTATTTTTTGAATTTAAAAAAAAAATATCGTACCTGTCACTTTTTTTCATTCGTTTTATTTAATAATAATTGTCTAACACAACAAAGTCTACTTAGAACGATATGATATAAATATAAATGAGTTCATTAAAAAATGGTCTGATTAAAATTAGTACCTAAATAAGCAAAAATTATCCCCTCATAAAACAAGAAATTAAGGAGTTCAGTAAAAGGATTGCAACTATATATTTTATTCAGTAAATTTTCATAATAGTAAGTATAAAAGCACAATCTCTAAAACGACAATATGAATAATGTATATTAAGATTTAACTCGAGTTTCAGTGAAAAAACTATATTGATATTAAAATATTTTAATACCTTCAGAATACTAATTACATACCATAAAATAGGAGTTTTTACGATGCGGGAAGCCTATCTAGAAAAAGAATTTTAGAAATCAGCAATGGGATTCTGTAAGCTCTGTAGCAAGAAATTTCCTATCGAGCCTATGCTATTTGTATACGATTGATGAGTCACTAGACAGGGAAATGTTTACAGAATCGCACTGCAGATACCTATTACGCTACTAGGAGCCCCCCATTGTGAGACAGATATAAAATAATTTTTATATACCTATTCCATAGCCTATTTTTTTAAATGTCTGTAATATTTATAATAAACTTATTTTAACGAGTAGAAGTATTGCACCAGCATCAAAATTAACACTACTTGTAAAAAACTGTTGCTCCTTGAGTTTGTAATAGATATAAACAAAATGAACATTCGAAAATAACTAAATCGAAGATATCTGAAAACTTTTGGTCGAAAAAGTGTTTTGCCATAACATGTTGGATACAATTAAAATATCTCAATTGACAAATATGCGCATAATGTTACATTATCAAACTTATTTGATTTCAAAATATTTAACAAAAAGCTTCCAATTTTTCGAAAGATTTAATTCAATTAGAACGTCTTTAACCTCAACTTAAAATAAATAAAACCAAAACAAAACATATCATATGATTTGGAACTGTCCAATCAAAGTGCTTACAGATCGAGCAAGCGCAGAAAACCTCCTCCCGAACAAGGATAGACTTATGTAGGAAATGCATTGACATTCTATAGCCATCCTTCAACATCGGGACAGGAATTTAAGCGGCACTCTCCGTATATTTTATTAAAACGTATTTGAATGCAATGCAGATTTCTTTTTAAAATTTAATTGCAGATTTCTTTTTTTTAATTTAATTTGTAGTTCTAAATCCGTGTCATAGATGGCGTACCAAAATGTTGTCCTAATTTTTTGTACGGAAGATTTCGTTCTGTTTTAATCTGTTCTGTGGTCGATACCGTCTACAAAATTGTCGCCCGCCCGTAGTGAATCCAACTCAAGGTATGATTCCGAAGACCGCGACAGCGACAAGCGACCGCATCAGACGACGCACATTGGTTCAGATTCAAAAAAATTGACGCATAGGGGTCAAGAAAAAAATTTCGAAAATTTCAACAATGATATTATTTTCAACAGATGATGGGTCCATTTATTCAAATTTATCACGATCCACTTTTCAATCGTAATAAAAAAGCGTACAGGAATGTTGTTTTCGTTAGATTTTTAGTTTAAATATATCAGTTATTTGCTGATAATGGTTTAGTGTTGCTAATATATTTTGGTTCTTAGTTCAGAGACTTGGAAATAAATTAAATTATAACAGTTTTGAAGACCAAGGTAAGTACTTTTTAAGAGAATTTTATTAGCAAATATATTTTTATGAAGCTAGTATTTACCACAAACATAGCAGAGCGTTTTTGAAAAAAAATAAACTTTGAAATTGCGTATCTTTAGAACTCCGCAGATCTCCGCTTCTGTATTTTATAATTTTTAAAAGGTATTATACCTACCAAGTTTAATTTACCACAAGTATCTTACCCCAAGAGACCCCGAGGTAGATGATATATAAATTAGAATTTTAAATTGACCAGTAGTCTGATTTTTGTTCCATGGATAATTTCTTGAATTATTATACTAATATTTTTTGAGTAACTCTGGAGTGGTAAAAGTGTAACTATAGAGACTCACATGTTCCTCCCGTACTCTATTGCTTTTATTTTTAGGAACAATAAACCGCAGATCAATATGTGAGAGGTTTTTGAAAATGGGTTTTAATAATAGGTCAGAAGTGGATATTATTGATGAAATTATTTCATTTTTGTGTGATAATAATATTCCTAACATATTATCGAAAAAAAAGCAAATTGAAAATTTTGTTTATAAATGGTCAGAAAAGTGGAGGAAATGTAATTATACTTGGAGCAGTTTTATTTCCAACAATTGTGTCTGGCTGAATAAAAATTTACTTCAAATGGAAGAGAATAAATCTTTTGATGACCCTGGCACTTCAAGAAGAATTTTTTTTTCAGAATTGTCCAAGTACCCAAAAAAATAAAGAGACCAAAGGTGTATATTGCCAAGGAATTAATTTATAATATCTTACAGAAAAAAACATGTTGCGACTCCACCGATCTTTTAGAATCAAATGGAGTAACGTCGGAGTCCGACGACAGGTGTCGCGCGACAGTTTTTATCCAACATGTCGTCTAAGCGACCGACGACGCTACCGGTATTTGTCTAGTACTGTCCTGTCGTCCTTCATATGCACACGCAGATTTTTGACAAAAAATTGATTTTACCGGGGAGGAAGAAGACAAATTAAATAATTTAATATGTAAATATCCTGCTCTGTATGATACTAGTGTGGAGTCGCTGAAAAATGTGTTTTTCTTGACTAAGGAATTTTTTTTTTGACTAAGGAATAACTTCCTTCCCTAGGTCTGTTTTTAAACAGAGGTAAAATGGGTTTTCTTCTTTTCTTTGCAACAAGTAACAATAATATTTCGTCCTCTTCATATCATCTTACATCAGTAATTCAAGTAACACATTTTTATAAATCTCGTAATCAGACATATTTATTAATTATTATAACTACTTCGCGAACGTAATTTAAACACTGACAGCTACATCGTACATCTCGCTCATATTGTCGCCGACATCGACAATGATATGACGACAGCGATAAGCGACACTGTCGCCTGTCGTCTGTCGCGGTCGCTTGTCGCCGTCTTCGGAATCATACCTTCACACGGACGTTTTTCCGACGACGGCGACGCGACAACAACACAACTGGACCAGATGATGACCAGACCGACTTTTATTATAGTAAATTATATTATAGCCTCCATTATAACCGACATCAGTCATACCTTTTCCGCCTTCTTCCTTGCATTTGGGACTATACAAAAGATACATCCAGCAATAGAATTGAAAAATCCAGGGCATGGGAGACATTGTGCACCAAATTTTATAACAATTTTGAAGATAAAAAAAGAGAAAAACGAGTGTTGTAGGTGTGTTTTATTTAATAGTTTTATTCAGTTACAATCATTCAGATTTAGCATTATTATTCAAATTATAATTTGTAATAGCTTAGGTATAGTTAAGTTCAAAAAAATACAGGCTCATTTTTAAACACTCGCGTAACGGGACTTACGGTCAAGGTAATACCACTAAATTTTTATTGCAGCCCTAAAATAAATTGTTTATACCTTTATAAAATATTTTGATCTAAACAGCGCGTCGTTGCCGGTTTGTATTGCAATTTTTATATATCTTCAATCAAAGTAATTAAAGAATTTTTCATCATACATTCTTAACACCGGATAAAGTTTTTGGAACTGGCTTTCATTTTTATATGTTCTATTATTGGACGAACCCAATAAATTCTTTTCCTGCGGTTTCGCCTTTTTTTTCGAAGCAAAAGCCACAACAGTGCTTCTTCTTCAAAATTCATTTTTGACTGAATCAAAAATTTAGTTGTGGTTCGGGTATCGTCCATCAACTCACACGGGCGAATTCACGACGACATTTTTGTCGCGCAGTTGTGGTTGTAACATGGTTGTAACGTCGTCGATAGCTGCGACAGCTTAAACACCGTTTTGTCGTTGGAAAGTGGTCCGTGTGAGCGTAGCCTCAACAAAAAAGTCGTTTACCGCGTCGTTTCTTTCGAGTAAGTGTGATTTCAGAGTTTTGCGAAATGCGGGAAAAAATGAAAGCGACTTGATATCCAAAGGCAGATGATTGTACATTTTTTTGGCATTGTACAGTATTGAGCCTTTAACTAGTTCTGAGCTCGGGGTTGGCAGATCAAGTTCGGGAATAGCAGATATATGTGCTTGCAGATTAAGCAAACGGATTCAAAAATGAATAAAGAAGAGTCAGTATTTTGAAATTTTCAAAGAAATTCTGGCAGTGAGTTCTACTGTTCAGTCCCAACAAATATCAAACTGCTTGCTCTCTTTCGAAGTTTGAAAATACGATCAAATTTTGTCGCGCAGCAAGTAGGTACCCCAGAATGGAAGGGCGTAACGAAAATGCGACTCAAAAAGGGCATAATAGACTATTCTAGAGGTTGATAAGTTAAGTTCCTTAGAAACTGATCCTAGCGCAAAACAGGCAGCGCTTAGTTTCTTTGATAAAGCTTCGATATGCAAGTCCCATTTTAACGAGTTGTCTACAAGTCCTAAGAATTCCACACAGTCCACGACGTCAATAGTGGTGATATTATTACAAGTTTTTAAATTTGATTTATCGATATGTCTTTGGTATTTTATCGATATTTGATTGTTAAAATGGACATCCCTAGTTGGTTGGTGAAATTCGGGTCATTCCGTATATCACTAATGATTTATTTAATGGATGGTTGATAGATGAATCATCCGAGTCTATGGGTTTGTTTGTTGCTGTGGCAAAATCAATGGTATTACATGGTTTTTCTTTGTATCGGCTGTTTTTTGTGCAACATTGTACTAGATTCCTCCGTTAGAGAGTCAGATTGAAGGTTTATAAGCCTCGGTTTCTATAAATTTATTAATTTTTGACACCAAAGAATAGCAGAATATTATCGATTGTTGAAGGTCACTGTGACACCTTTTTTTATCAGTATTTTTCCTTTTTCTAAATAAATCTTCAGAAGATGCGCAAAAATGAGCATGGAAAATATTTAAATCATAAAACTTGTGTCGAATAATTTGTTTGAAGTGAATTTGGCAAGGATGTAACACTCAATAATTTAAAAAAAAGTCATGATTGTACATTTTTTTCTCTGAAATAAATGTAAAGTGCTCGTATGTAATTGTGTATTTTTATTCTGTGTGAAATTTTCTTGAAAAAACAAACAGTTTTTTTATTTTAAAAAGTTACATAAACTTCTTAAGCCTCACCTACACTCAAGGTTTTATTTGATACGTTTTGACTGAACGGGCGAGACTGGCAGGGAAAATGTTATGTGTAGAGGAGGCTCTAAATGGCATTATTAGCCTTATAAAAAATTAAAACGTGTTTATTTTTAGAGGTTATATTGAGAATGTCCTCCAAGAAATTGTCGTTCCATTTGCTCCTCTCATTGGAAATCAGTTTATACTGATGCATGAGTTAGGAGTCCGAGTAGTTAACGAGTACCTGAATGAGATTGGACTACGAAGATTGGAATGACTTGGTAATCCCAACCTCCATCCAATCGAACATTTATGCGATGAACTTAAAAGAGCTGTTCGTCGTCGTCCTATTCCACGACAGTCTTTACAAGAGCTATGGCTAGCCTTAGCTCTTGTGAAGGTTTTTTTTGAACTATAGCTTGATATTCATCTAGTTATAGACCAGAATAACTACCCTTATTCATTCGATAAGACGAAGATCTCAAGCTGTTATTGCTGCGAGAGGTGGACATATGTACACGCTATTAAAATTATTATAAAATTACTGTTTTTGTCAATAAAACAATCTCTGAAATCAACACTTAACTTAAAAATATGTAGCTCATAAAAGAATATGGATAATGAGATAATTCAAATAATGAAATGTTAGGAATACATCTGGAAAGTTTTTTTTATCCAAAATGCCCGTCTCATTTTCTCCACAGGGTCTTTTTGAATTTATTGCAAAAAACAACGTTTTGATTTACCCCGGTATAATAGGAACCACCTGTATCTAGAATGGTACGCAAAGGAAGTCAGTGGTGCAATATTGGATGCATATGAATCTAGTTGCCCCACAAGTAAGGGCATACAAAAAAGTAACAACAAGCCCTGGTGGAACAAAAAGCTGGCCAATCTTAGATCGGAGGTCCGACGACTCTTCAACAGAGCCAAACTCAGCGGCGAATGGCAGCTCTACGCCGAGAAATAACTGAGTATAATAAGGAGATTAGAAGGGCAAAGCGGTCTGACTTCAGACTTTTGCGAAAACATCACTTTAACTACTTATGCAGCTAGGCTACACAAAGCTATGGCCAAGAGTGGACCCATCCCCAACATGGCACTTAAGAAACCTGACGGAAGCTGCACGGAAGGAGATGAAGAGAGAGCTAACCTCCTACTTCATATACACTTTCCAGGTAGCATATCTATTGATACGCAAGTAGCTCCGACCGAACCCCACAATCCTCGCAGGGAAGACTGGGAGACGGCCAAGCTAGTAATAACAGAACAAAAACTGAAATGGGCTATTGACACCTTTCAGCCTTATAAAACAGCAGGAATAGATGGGATTTTTCCTGCCCTTCTAAAGAAGGGTCAGGAAATAGCTACACTCCATCTATTAAACATTACAAGAAGCAGCTTAGCGATGGGATATATACCAACCATCTGGAGAAGAGCGAAAGTCATGTTTATACCCAAAATAGGCAAAACTGACTGGGCTAACCCCAAATCATTTAGGCCTATTAGTCTCACATCGTTCATATTAAAAACGATGGAGAAAGTAGTGGACAACCATATTAGAGTAAATCATCTACAGGTTAAACCACTGCACGATAGTCAGCATGCATATAGAGCGGGCAGATCCACAGAAACTGCTCTGTACCAGTTAACTTAGCTAATACAGGCAAGCCTGGATAGCAAAGAAACAGCACTTTGTGCCTTCTTGGACATTGCAGGGGCGTTTGACAATATACCTCACAAGGTGGTCAAGTGATCTCTTGAAACAAGAGGGGTGAACAGTACGATAATTCGCTGGTTTTGGGAAATGCTCTCAGCACGAACAGCAGAGGCTGAGATAGATACCAAAACTGTAGTTGTTAAAACAACGCAAGGAACTCCATAAGGTGGAGTGACTTCCCCCCTACTGTGGAGCTTGGTAGTGGATGAACTACTGGAAGAATTAACTCTAGCGGGAATACACTGCATAGGGTACGCAGATGACATAGTCATCATTGCACGGGGGAAACATGAAGGCACTCTGTGTGATATTATCCAAAGAGGACTCCGCATCGCTGAGAGATGGTGTAGGGCTGAGTATTAACTCAGATAAAACCGCAGTAGTGCCATTCACCAGAAAGCGAAGTTTGAAAAAATTGAAAAGAATCCATCTAGATGGAAAGGAAATACTGCCATCACAGGAAGTGAAATATCTGGGAATAACCCTGGATAGTAAACTTCTCTGGAACAGGCATATTAAGAACATTACCAGCAAAGCCACAAAGGCTCTCATGATATACAGAAGACTGGCGGGAAATAGGTTAACATTTTGCGCTGGATGTATACCATGATAGTAAAACCCATGATTACTTATGTAGCAGTTGCTTGGTATACAAAACTAGAGCAACGTACAGCAAGGCAAAACCTGTGCAAAGTACAGAGACTGGCATGTATCTGCATCACAGGTGGCATGAGAACATGTCCAACAGCAGCAATGGAGGTCATTCTAGACCTAACACCACTGCACATTGTCGTCGGTAGTTATGCCAATGCGACAATGATTAGAATAGTCACTGACGGAAACAGTACTGGGAGAATTTTCAGGTCAGGGGCTTGGAACACCCTCAAAAAGAAAATTCCACTTCTCCAACTCCCAGTGGATGACATACCAAGAATTTACAACTTTGAGAAACACCTCACTGTAGTATTGAGTAATATTGGATTGGAAGAAAGAAACGCTTACTCAACATATAAAAGACCATACCATCACGTGGTATACTAATGTTTCCAAAACCAAAGCAGGGACTGGGATAGGAGTATTTGGGCCGAAAACTGAATACTCCGAACCAATGGGCACCTACCCCAGTATCCTTCAGGCAGAAATTTGCGCTATCGAAAGATGCGTACAATTTATCTTAGATAGGAACTATCAAAAACAGGAAATTGCCATCCCTATCCGATAGTCAAGCAGCACTTAACGCGATCAACTCAGTAACCATCCATTCGAAGTTGGTTAAAGAATGCCTAGGGAAGCTCAACAAATTAGGCAAAGAAAATAAAGTCCTCCTACTCTGGGTGCCTGCTCACCAAGGGATAGAAGGCAATGAAAAAGCAAATGATCTAGCTAGAAAAGGAGCGAACACTCCACTAACTGGACCAGAACCGTTCTGTTTTCCAAACGGGAACCAACTGAAAGCGGAACTGAAGAATCTGGAAGACTCCATCCGTAACTTGGAATGGGTGTCCTCCAACGGTCTAAGACATTCGAAAAAGTTCCTCAGAACTTATGACCGAGAAAAATCAAAGGTTTTCCTTGATTTAAGTAAAAACAATCTTCAGATTGTCACGGGGTTTCTAACAGGACACTGTCTCCTCAACGAACACCTCAGTAAGCTGAAACTGAGAAACAACGGCGAATGCAGATTTTGTGGGGAAAATGGGGACACACCAGAACACCTTATCACTGAGTGCGCCGAGACGACGACCGGTCGTGCCATGAATCTTGGTACGTCTGATGTCGAGGATGGAGAGCTGGCCTCTGTGGAGCCGTCTCAGATACTGGCTTTTGTTAAAGCCCTGAGACTGTATGATGAGTTATAACTCGTTATAACTCAAGAATGGGGAACACACAATAGATCTATAAGGTCGCGGTGATTAACTCCCCCCAAGAATATAAGGCATTAAAATAATAAAAAATAATGCCAATAAATTTATCTTTACGCTGATACCATAATCTTAAAAATCGAATTACAAAATAAAAAGTTATGAAACATCAAACTGGGTCAAATTTTATATTTTTTTGAAAATAGATTTTTTTAAATCTTGCTTTTGTAAATGACGTCTAGAGATTGACCTCCCCAAAATTACCATCGACTGTCATTCTCCAAGCATCTTTGACGCCATTTCTTTTCGATCATACGGTATAAATACTATAAAAGATTGATTTTTACTAAATGTAATCTTAACTCTAAATTTATTCAAATTAATTCTGAAGCAGATTCTTCTATATGTATATATACCTTTACATAGAACATAAATATATTTAAAATATGATCATGTGTATAATTAAAGACACGGCACACGGTTTTTGTTTAAACAATCCCAACTGTTTATAATAATAAATAACGTCATTGTGTTCGCGAAAACCGTCGGCGTAGCACACTAAGCGATTTTTTTCTGCAATCTTTCAAGATGGAGGTTTTTATCGGTCTGAGAAAAACGAACTCATGTGTCATGGCTGAAAAGACAGACATATTTAGTAGCAATATTCTCGGTTTTTTTCTACCTTCTTTTATGATAACGTTAGTGTTTTGAATGTATAGAGTATTATAAAAGTTTTTTTTTAAACAGAATCATTTAGAATGTATGGGAACCAAACCATATCACCGCGAGTTTACAGATCTATTGTGTCCCCCTTTCTTGAGATATAACTCATCATACAGTCTCAGGGCTTTGACAAAAGCCAGTATCTGAGACGGTTTTATAGAGGTTAGTTCTTCGTCTCCGATATTTGTCGTACCAAAGTTTTTGGCACGAATTGTTGGCGCACTCAGTGATGAGATGTTCTGGTGTTTTCCAATTTTCCTCACAGAATCTGCATTCGCCCTTGTTTCTTAGCTTCAATCTCCATGACCAGGTCATGACCATGACCATGACCAATGACCAGATCAACTGCTTTCTCTCTATATCCTGTGTTATCGTGCCATCTATACCCATTTGTTGTTTTATGGTATTATTTCTTATTCGTTCTTGTCTGGAAATTCCCATTGATCTTCGAATAGCATCCATTTCTACGGCCTCTATCCTCTTCTTGTATTTCTCAGTTATTCTCCATGTTTCTGCTCCATATAGAAGGCTACTCTTTATCATGGTCTCATATATGTATATTGAATTTTCTTCGCTTTATTATTGATTTGATCCATAAGATTCCATTTAGACATCCGATTATTTTTTTCGCGTTGATAATCCTTTTCTCTATATATTTAGCGATTTTTACCAACAGACATTTTTTACGTAAATGTACATTTTTTCACTCAGTAGTTTTATACAGCTACTGATGAAAAGTTATAACTCTTCAAACCAGTTAAAACACATGTAGGTGGCGCCCCCTATAAATAGGAGTCATATTGACTTCAAAATCAATTTTCTCATATCAAAAAACTCCCAGACACCTATTTTTATCCAAATATTGACGTCACTTCATAAATTATTTGGAAAAAATCGAAATAAAAATGAAACTTCTACACCCTGTATCTCCGAAACTAGGCATTTTAGGACATACATTTAAACGAACTTTTTTACTTATTTTTACCTGCAGGATATGCTGCCGAAGTTTCCGGGATACAGTTCGGACCACCCTGTATAATATAATCCCTAGCAACGGCGGGCATGTGGATGACGTGTGGGGTCGGCTTTAGCGGCGATTCCGCGTCTCCGCGTGACGTAAGAGCGACAGACTGACCTTGGGCGGCTGGTCTGCGGCGGCCGATCGAGGTCGGCGGTGGTCAGTGGCCCATGGGCCAGGCCAGGCAGGGCTACCAAGCATCGCTTTGTCCCGTGGTCCTGTTCCTGTCAGGAACCGCGGAAGATCACGCCAAGGGCTCGGACTAGGGTTTTTTTATGGGTGGGAAGCACGCACCTGGATACAGACACACCTCTTTCAATAAAATATAAACTTTGTGCATTCCTTTTTAGAATACGTTGAAGTCCTGAACTTCAGGACTTTACAAAACTGTTCCGTTTTTGGGATTCCCATTTTTTTGTTCCGGAAATATTCGTTGTTAAATGTTGAGGAAAGCAGAAATTTCCGATTAGTTTTGTATATTTTCTCAAATTACTCGAAATCTTTTAGAGATACCACAAAACGGTTTGTGCTAGTGAATTCCACGTAAACTTGTTTTAAATGTATCCACATTTTTCTCCATGTGGCAACACAAGGCGTCGAATAAGCTGAAACCCAGCTGAATTTAAATAAACTAGACAATTTTTTAAGCATCCTGTCATTGTTAAACAATGGCAAATTCATGCTCAATGTCGTAATTTTTCTATTTATTGTATTTGACTCCTTTAGCTCGTTTAACATTAATTGAATAATTTCATTTAAACCAATTGAGGCACGTATTCATACGTTATATTGCCGAGTTAAAATTGCTTAAGCCGTACATTTTTTAAAGAGATAACAAGTTCCTAAACTACCGTTAGATTAGTTCAAACGAATGTAATAATATATTTATATAGTGTTTATTTGACATGTAGGGACAGAAAAAATATTCAGAAGATAAACCATATATAGTTCATACCAAATAAACTTTTAGTCACATGATTAAGCATGACCGGCACAGCGTTGCCCACTTTTACATATTTTCTTTTAATCAAAATATTTTAGGAAACAAAAATAAATTAATTATAAATATATAAACAGTTACTTAACAGCACTTAAGGGTCATTACTACCACTTTCCCGTTCAAAATATTCCAATGAGTTTTTTGCAACGGCTATTAAGTTATCTTGTACACTTCGCACTAAAAGAGGTTCTAAAAAGAACAATGCTCGACCTGCAAGGTCTGCTAGTACACTAGTACAATTTATTTAAACCAAAAACTAAAGTGTCAAAACGAAAGACAATGTCAGGAAATAAATAAATAAATGTGGCAACTTGACATTTTTTACAGCCGAGTTCCCACCTGAATCTCCTGCGGGAAATTTAAATTCCAGTTAGTCAGCCCGGCGCCGAATTTGTCCATGGTTGGCAACAATGAATTTAAAAATCGCGCCCTCGATTACGTAACTACAAGTTTAATTGGTATCGCTTATAGTTTTTCTTTGTTCCTTTTATTGGTTTTTTAGTTATTAATGTAAACGTGACAACAACTGTAAACACACAGCTGACACAACGAAAATGGCAGAAAATAGAGTCGGTTGACAGCTCATCGGCCCCAGTCGGCGCGTTATTCAAATAAATGTTATTCATTGGTCCGAGCGCTTGGAATCCTGGAGTGGGAAACTGGCAGGATGCGCAGTGGTCTTTGCTACATCTTTTAACTTCATAAATCTATGGTCGTACATTAATTTCAAACATAAACTGCGTAATTCTAATAAATTCCGATGCTTCTCGGTCATTATCTCTCTCCAAATGCGTTTAATTTTCCCAGGAAAGCAGCGCTGATAAGGAAAAATAAAATGATTTCGAGAAAAAAACTCTAGTGATTAATAAATAATTATTAGTAAAAATAATCAAGATATTATACATACTACTATTTTTGTCGAATGGTAGTTGACATCCTTGAATATCCTTTTAAAATAAACACGTATCTACTAATAATTATCGTGTCATTTTCTATGGTAAACGTTGTCAGATTTTGACATACGGTAATCGCAAAACATTTTTCGATGCACGTCATCAAAGCCTATAAACCTGACCAAAGGAAATTTTGGACGAAAATGTTTAAATTAGCTGTACAATTTAAGATACCGAACAGCTCTTCATTTTACTTTATAGAGCCAGCGATTGTAACAGATATTTTATTTACATTAAAACTGCAAAAGTTAGTCTAAACCGAATTTTATTATTGCTATGTTGGTCATATTACGCCGTGTTCAGCAACGTTGTCATTTATTATTTAACAATTATCATACTGTCAGTCATTATTTTTTATAATATCGAGTTGATGTTAAATCTTCGTGAGTAATTCTCGTTTTTGCCTATTTTCATAGATTTTTTTTAAAAAATGTACTTTTAAGCAGAAACAGTTCTTTTAAGAACTAAATTTTCAAGTTTTAATATTGCATTTCTTGAAATCGTGTCTTGAAAATATGCCGAAGCATTTAAACAGTCGAAGCAAAGAGCTTGTAGCTGTCCTGATAAACTATTTTGAACGAGAACGTGACAATAAAGGTGCTTTATTACAGAAGTGTCTAGCCCTAGCAGTCAACTTTTAAACTTGACCAATCAGGTTGGTTAGCGTGGTTATTTGAAGGTTGTTGATTCATTTGTGTTTGTCAAAAACTCTAACGTGATTGGTCGGGCTTAATAGTTGCCTGCTAGGGCTAGACACAAGTCTTTATTACCCTTGACTGCAGTCAGAGAAGTAAGTTTGATTGATAAGCACATTACACCACTTTCAAAGTTATTTCTACGTTAGTTTTTATTAGATTCTGTGATTATTAGTTTGTGCATTAATAGCTCTCTCTTACTTGTTATTACCACTTATGGCGTTGTAAAATGTACATCAATAAATAAATAAATATCCCATAATAACGCTTAGAATAATCTTCATAATGGACTAGTTTTTGCCAATATTGTAATAATTAAAATAAGCAATAAAACAAATAAATCAATTAATTACTAAAATACTGTAGAACCTCGATTATCCGGGCCAGCCGGGACCAAGCCTTCGCCGGATAATCGAAAACACGGATAATTCAAAGACCTTATTTTTATTTTTTTAAAATCTATTTCGACAAATAGTACATTTGTAAAACGAAAAGAAACGCGATCCAACATATGTACATGTAACAACATGTAATGTATTAGAAAGGTACATTAAACAATAAATTATATATATTATTATGTATTATGTAGTACAAGTACATAATATATATATACATAAATGTATGTGAAAAAATCACTTAAAAAATCACAATCAAAATATGGGATAAGTACATTTACTGCATCCCCTGCTTCTCGATGACTTGTCTCGATGATGCAGTTATTCTCATCATCGTGATCACTACTGTTGGCGGAACTTTCTGCAGAAGTCCTGTTATTTAGATAATCGTCATCTATGATCTGATAATCTGTTTCATCATGATCACATTCTATCCATTCCTGTATTTCTTCATGGTCGATTTCTTTCAAACCATTGATTTACGAGGCTATAGATGCTATGGTTTCGATCGATAGCTCCTCTTCCTTTAAGTCATTATCGTCTTCAGTACCGTCTTTAGCTGTTGTCTCTTCTAGGGTCATTATTTTATAAAATGCTTTTTTAATTGTAGTTGCTTTAACTTCACTCCAAGCGCGAGCTATAGCATAAATTGCCTCTTTCAAATTAAGACGTTTCCAAAATCCCATAAAGTCACATTCTCCCAACAGCTGAAGCATAAAGTCTTTCCTATAAAGCCTTTTCATGGTCTCTATATAATATATAAAGCCTTTTCATGGTCCATCGGCTGGGCAATAGATGTTACATTCGGAGGAAAATATGCTAGGAATATGTTCCCATCTGCTGACTTTAGTTGCTCTACATCAGGATGCGATAGCGCATTATCCAGTAACAGTACAGCCTTGGGTGGAAGATTATTTTCTTTCAGATAAGCTTTAACTTGGGGTATAAATTTTTGAAA
Organism: Sitophilus oryzae; assembly: GCF_002938485.1. Lineage (NCBI taxonomy): Eukaryota > Metazoa > Arthropoda > Insecta > Coleoptera > Curculionidae > Sitophilus > Sitophilus oryzae. The sequence continues at coordinate 49,523 of NW_022147146.1, forward strand.
AGCCATTTTTTAAAAATTACTGGATCCATCCAAGCTGCCTTTTGATTATAATAATCAACTGGCAGCGTTTTTACATTTTTAAAACCCTTAGTTTGTCAGCTTTAGCTACAAAGCTCTGTAATTCGGTTTTTTTTTTTCTTCACAATGTCAGGAACCGTTTGTTTTTCAATGTTATATGTTTTAGCCAACACAGCAACACCTATGTTATTTTTAAATTGTTTCAAAATTTCCATTTTTTGCTCAATAGTTAAAACATTGCGTTTACGCTTTTCATTAGTACCGGTACGCTGCATTTTGTGCGTCTGTTTATGCTTAACTAACGAGCCGGTAGACAGTTAACGAAAATAATAAGTAAATACATAAATGGGGGATTCCCCGAGACGAACGCTTCCACCAGAGCTTCCACGGTGCATTCAGCGTTCATGCGCTAACCTCTGACTATTAAACACGGATAATCCGCGCACGGATGATCAATTTAAAATGCCGCACGGAAAATCCGCCGCCCGGATAAAGCGCGCACGAATATTCGGGGTTCTGCTGTATTAGTTATTAAATTAAAAATAAAACGTAAAAATCTTTAAAAAATGATATAATAAATATATTGTTTGTCAATTTTAAATTAAGATTCATCTCATAAATCCATCACAATCTGGCAGCGCTGTCGCCGCACAATAATTCAAACAATCTGAAATACAAAAATTGTAATTATTGTTACAATTAGATTAATGTTTATGTAAATTATTGGCAACATTGGATAGCCGTGAACCTCCGCAATGCCGACGAACATGACATCCATTTGGAACAGTAATTATTGCCGTTCCATTATTAAATTTGCTTCTGTATTTATTGGACGATAAAACGGATTTTTGCGTGCCTAGTAAGTCTACAGTTACATCTACAAAATGAAGTTAACTCTATTCCGAATTTATTTACCATGTAATCCTGGAATTCTAATGGTACCGGCACAGAAATGATGACAGACTATAAAGTAATACTTATTCCAGAAATAGAATATCCAGAGACGGAGTTCTGTAGCGACTCGACTGTTCTATCGAACGATTTTTTTTTTCGTTTTTTTTTGTCATTTAATAAAGTGGCAATAAAAGTTTTGCCATTTTTTGAAAGAGAACGGATTACGTCAAATATTTCTCAAAGTTCGATTCAACATGTGTTCAGATTTTTTTTGGTAGGTGATGTTTTTTTATTCTATAAGAGGTCGTTTTACTATAGTCCGAAAGAGTTGCAAAATAAGCGTTCGGCATTTAGCGTTTTATGTAAAACTGGCTAGGTATTTTTACACAAGTGAAGAAGGAAATTAAAGATAAAGGATTATACTATATCCGTATTGTAGAAAATGTTTAGACAACTTCTTTATTTATAAGATTTTGATGGTCAAACATCAACAAAATATTCCTTATGTTTGGACTAAATTTTCTCTAAAATAACGACATAATTTAAAATTCCGTTACAATACGAAAATAGATTGAAGTTTTGTGATTACAGTGGTATATAATTTATATGGTTTTGTAATAAATTGCTCGCTATTTTATGGCAAATGCTCAAGCTCTGCAAACCTTAATCAAGCCTTAATCAAAGCACGTGTGTTTGGAATTTTGGATGTGGCTTAACAGGACAGGATCGGGCTAAGCCTTGGGTAAATTTCTGGCATATAATATGTATTTCCTTCGGCCATACACCCGCTTTACCCAACCCATGAGAGTGACCCGAACAGTACATCGTAATAGACTCTTAATAGATGATTATTATTAACTAATTGATACCTGGCGTATCCGCGCCACGACGCGCGACGTCAGGGAAAAAAATACTTTTTTATTTTTTTAAATTAAATGAAAAACAAAAAATCCGGCGACGACAGGTTTTAGAAGAGCCAATTAGCTATCTTTTAGTAAAAAAGCAACTTTCTAGAGCAAGTCGTTACTTCAGTAGAGACGACACAGATAAATATTAGCTTTTATACAGGGTGTTTCAAAACAAATGCGAAAAACTTCAGGAGGTGATTCCTTGTTCGAAATAAAGGGTAGTTTGCTTCATAAACGTTGGGTCAAAAGTCAACCATTAGGGAGATATTGCGGTACAAAGATAGCGGAAAAATAATGTTTTTATTTTTTATCTTGAAAACGAAAAGAGATAGACTAATAAAATTTTATGGAAGCATTACTGTTATGAAAACACACTTTCTGGTAATTTTTTCACTTTTAGAATGAGTGGAAGGGGTTGAAATAAACTACCCTATCATTCTTGTTAACGAAATTTAAAGAAAATCTTATCAAACACAGCAAAAAAATTAATTTGGATAGTTTAGTCTGTTTAGAAACTTTTTTATCTCTTGTATTTTTTTGATAAATCTCACCGATTTCAAATTAAAAAATAAAATTTAAAGCATTACATGTCAGGACAAAAAACATTTTCTGATAAAGAATCTAGTGGGCTGCTGTAATTTTTTTAGGAAAAAATTTAATCGGCCGCTGTTACTTTTTAGGATGTTCCTAATATTATTTTATTTGACATTACTCTACTGCAATACCTTATTATCTAGATGATTATTATTATCGTTATTATCACTAGATTCTTAATCTAAAAATGTTTTTTGTCATGACATGTAATGCTTTACATTTTATTTTTTAATTTCCAATCAGTGAGTTCTATCAAAAAAACACAGAGGTAAAAAAAGTTTCTAAACAAACTAAACTATCCAATTAAAGCATTTGCATGTATTTGATAAGATTTTTCTTTAAATTTCGTTAACAAGAATGATAGGGGTAGTTTATTTCAACCCCTTCCACTCATTTTAAAAAAGTAAAAAAATTACCTGAAAGTGTATTTTCATAACAGTAATGCTTCCATAAAATTTCATTAGTCTATCTCTTTTCGTTTTCAAGATAAAAAATAAGAACATTATTTTTCCGCCATTTTTGTACCGCGATATCTCCCTAATGGTTGACTTTTGACCCAACGTGTATAAAGCAAACTACTCTTTATTTTGAACAAGGAATCACCCCCTAAAGTTTTTCGCATTTGTTTTGAAACACCCTGTATATGTAGATTTTAGCTGTTATAGTTTTTGCTGTTGTTAAGTATCACATTTTCCAGTAACTATTATCACCCGTTCTGTAGCATTGAACTAAATAAATTCTGTGCTTCTTTAACACTTTAAAAGAACAAAAAATATAACGTTAATTACAATTCTATCAATAACAATCTATCATAGAATGAAAACGAAATTATATTACCATAGAAACGCCTATTGATTTTTAAGACTTATAAAATTCAACTATATTTTCATGTTTTTTTTTTAATTTTCTCTAAAACTGTATGGAAATTTGGAAAAGTATAAACGGGATTAATCATTTTAGAACAAGCAAAACTTTTGATGAAGAATGCATTTTTCTCAATAAAGAAATAAAAAAGTTTTCCCTCTTTCATCTTGGCCAGTGAAAAAATAGTTGGTACCTCCATACTTCCCCTCATATTGTTCTTCTGAAAAGTGTACCAAGCTTGACAGAGTTTGTGAACAGCTGATCTGTATCATTGAAATATTGGAAAATTTTCAAAATATCCTCGTACTTATACGTTTTCTGTCCGTATGTAGGTGATTCTGGCTGAGTTGTACCACAGGCGCGGACACGATTTCGCCTCTAATGGTAGTACCACTGGCGTGGGTTCCAGCCTTCTTTCTTCCTTGGCGGGTGTCCCATTCATAACCCAGGCGACAGCCATGGGCGTACGTAATTTACGGTCATTTTTCCGGGTAGCGGATGTAGGTACCGCGGACACGCCTTGATTCTAGCGAGAAATGCCAGAAATTCATGAATAATCTAATATACATTTGGTAAATATACAGGGTGTTTCAGTATTTCGACTCTAGAAACACGCCTATGAGGTATTTTCGCCATTTTTAGGGTTCCGTGCCCAAAGGGTAAAAACGGGAACCCTATTACTAAGACTTCGCTGTCCGTCCGTCCGTCTGTCACAAAGGTCTATCTTATGAACCGTTATAGCTAGACAGTTGGAATTTTCACAGATAATGTATCTATGTTGCCGCTATAAGAATAAATACTAAAAACAGAATTAAATATATGTTTATAAATAAAAAAGTACTTTCACTAAACATTATCTTTTAAATAAGAATTTTACATAGAATCTTTCAAGTCCTCGGTGGCCGCGTAGTTAAAGCGTTAGGACTTTACGCTGCTATGACGTTGGAGCCGTAGTAAGGCAGGTTCGAATCCTAGTCAAGGCGACTTTGTTTTAATTTTTACATATTTATTTTTACTTTTTACATATTTATTATTGATTAATACAATTTTTAGTAATGTGTTTCTTCATTTTTTTTAAAATTATTTATACGCTCATTCAAAATTTCAGCTAAATCGGAAAAAAAGTTGATAATAATATAGTGTCTAATGTTGTATAGATAATGAATGGTACGGAACCCTTCGTGCGCGAGTCCGACTCGCACTTGACCAATTTTTTTAATTAATTTTACCTTTTAAAGAACTCTCGGACATTCCCCTGGCCAAAAACTCGCACATCCTGTCAATCAAACTGATAATTTCCTGCCTTTCGTTGCATTTATGGGAGGATTTATATTATCTTATTTTTTAAGAGGAAGACAGGGAGTCTTCCTCTTTGGTGAGTTTAGCTATAGTCTGGCACCCAGCACAAATTCGTATTTTACTACCTGCATTATTCAAAACGGAAACTATTTTAACAATAATTTTGTGGTATAATACCCCTTTTATACAAATCTACCACTTCTGAACATATTGGTACGCATTTAAGTAACACTACCCTAAGCAGAAATAATATTAATATTGACACATAAATACATTTCTGAGCGAGCAGCATGTGAATAAATAGTTTGTCGTTATACATTATGTATCATATTATGGAAATTCCACTTAACCGGAGAAATTTGAGACTATTTTGGGGCCTAAACTAATGGGGCTGTCTAATGACGCCCCCTTGATTAATTCTGAAGGTATCCAGTGACTGTAGTCTAGTACAGAGATGTTTAAGATCTAAAAATATCTTATACAAAGTGCTAAATCTAAATATAAACAACTTAAACTATGACGAAATTTTTTTTTTACATTTTTTTGGGGCGATATTACAGGTGAATGAAACATTTCAGAGATTTTTTTTATATTTTAATTTACTTGTATTGCATTGCTTTACGATGTAGAAGAATGTAGAATGTTTAGGAGGGGAGTTTATCACCGCGCCCTTATAGATCTATTGTGTTCCCCTTTCTTGAGTTATAACGAGTTATAACTTATCATACAGTCTCAGGGCTTTAACAAAAGCCAGTATCTGAGACGGCTCCACAGAGGCCAGCTCTCCATCCTCGACATCAGACATACCAAGGTTCATGGCACGAATGGTCGTCGTTTCGGCGCACTCAGTGATAAGGTGTTCTGGTGTTTCTCCATTTTCCCCACAAAATCTGCATTCGCCGTTGTTTCTCAGTTTCAACCTACTGAGGTGTTCGTTGAGGAGACAGTGTCCTATTAGAAACCCCGTGACAATCCGAAGATTGTTTTTACTTAAATCAAGGAAAACCTTTGATTTCTCGGTCATAAGTTCTAAGGAACTTTTTCGAGTGTCTTAGACCGTTGGAGGATACCCATTCCAAGTTACGGATGGAGTCTTCCAGATGCTTCAGTTCCGCTTTCAGTTGGTTCCCGTTTGGAAAACAGAACGGTTCTGGTCCAGTTCGTGGAGTGTTCGCTCCTTTTCTAGCTAGATCATTTGCTTTTTCATTGCCTTTTATCCCTTGGTGAACAGGCACCCAGAGTAGGAGGACTTTATTTTCTTTGCCTAATTTGTTGAGCTTCTCCAAGCATTCTTTGACCAACTTCGAATTGATGGTTACTGAGTTGATCGCGTTAAGTGCTGCTTGACTATCGGATAGGATGGCAATTTCCTGTTTTTGATAGTTCCTAAGATAAATTGTACGCATCTTTCGATAGCGCAAATTTCTGCCTGAAGGATACTGGGGTAGGTGCCCATTGGTTCGGAGTATTCAGTTTTCGGCCCAAATACTCCTATCCCTGTCCCTGCTTTGGTTTTGGAAGCATCAGTATACCACGTGATGGTATGGTCTTTTATATGCTGAGTAAGCGTTTCTTTCTTCCAATCCAATATTACTCAATACTACAGTGAGGTGTTTCTCAAAGTTGTAAATTCTTGGTATGTCATCCACTGGGAGTTGGAGAAGTGGAATTTTCTTTTTGAGGGTGTTCCAAGCCCCTGACCTGAAAATTCTCCCAGTACTGTTTCCGTTGCCTAATTTGTAATAATTTTCTTTGCCTAATTTGTTGAGCTTCTCTAGGCATTCTTTGACCAACTTCGAATTGATGGTTACTGAGTTGATCGTGTTAAGTGCTGCTTGACTATCGGATAGATTGCTTTACGATACGAGTACAATATGATTTGCGTAACTTTTTGGACGTCATTCTAATAACAACTGTAATCTTAATACTTTTTGAGCAAATTTGTTTTAAAAAAATATCAGCTTTGTTCAAAATTTGTCTATAAGAAATATTGAAAATGTATGTGTATATTAATAAGGAGAAATGACAACAAGTATATGCGAGAAATTAACTAAAAATAGAGTTAAAATTAGTATTATACCATAAGATCAAAAAAAAAACGGCGTAGGAAATGGCTTCGAAATAATTTCATATGATATAAATTTACAGTAAAATTTTCTTTAAGGTTATAATTTTAGATTTTTTTATGGATATTTTGACGAGATATTTTTATCAGATAAGAAAATAATGCAACAAGTTGTAGTGGGATTAAGAAAAATCAAAAACAAAAGATATAAATAGACACATACCTGACGTGACTACGTAGAATGTGTTTTTTTTAATTTTTACAAACGTTAGTGGCGCCAAAAGATTTTATTTTCGCTGTGTCTCAGAGTAAACATATTTACTTTTGTACCTATACAGCCACCGGTTATCTATTAATTCGGCTATTTTTAAATGATGAGCGTCTTGGTCAATTTGTACCAATATTGAATTTGTTAGTGCGTAAATAAATCTTTTATCTATTATGACCCAACATATACATGCAGATTGTAAACAAACCCTGTGTTTATTAATTTACAGTTTGGTTTGATAACAGATTTAATATACAGGATGGGTTTTAAATAAGTGCAAATATTTTTGGGGTGGTATATTTTGACCCCAGAAATATGTACAGGGTGGGTCAAATTCGACGCTTTTAAATGCAAACACCCTTTTCTATAGGAGATAGACGAAAACTAATATCGGTGTCTGGAGCTCAATTTTTGTCAAAAAGATGATAGTGAAAACCGCATATCGATATCTGTTACCGTTTCGGAGTTACGGGGTGTTTTTAACAAATCGCTGTAACTTTTTAGCTAAGGAAAATTTTGTATTTTTATGAAAACATTTCCAAATCACCTTTTTACGTAGAATTTAATGGTTTAAGTATAATTTTTTTAAAATTAATAATTTAAGAATTATCAACAGAAAATTTGATTTTTTATATGGGACACCCTGTATATTTTTAATTTATTGGAAATAATTTAAAATTGCCTTTCCAAAAATATAACACACTTGATATTTTGCTCGATTCCTCTTCGAGATTTAAATAAGTAGGCTTTGAACGGCACCGGCTGTAATGCAAAAAAATCTGTAAGCATCAATTAAAACGAAAATAATATTTGCTATGAGAGATGCAGAATTTTATAACAATTTAAAAAATATGTAACCAACATCAACACATCTAAACTATATCTAATAACAATAAAAATAAATAGCAAACCAAGACATGAGATTTTGCTATAGGTGTTCGACATATCGACCGTCTTCTGTTATGGCCAGACGGGGCAGTTTTTGAACATTTCTCGCGGAATTCATTAACTCAGTAGGGGTGAAAGATACCCTCTCATAACTGCTAAGTATTTCTAATTCTTGTCTAGATTATACGGAAGAATAAGGAACCTTTATTTTTCCGCAAATATATCGATAGGATTAGATCCATGGGCACTAAGTCAGGCGGCCTCGACTGCCAACGGCTGGAATCTTGGTTGGCTATTCAATTATCCTTGAAATTGGATGCAAAAATTTGCTGATAACTTTAGCGATCAGAGGCGGTGCATCGTCTTGCTGGAAAAATATGTTTTCGAGTTCCATTAAGGGCATATCATCAATAAAGGGTCCAAAGCCTGCTAGTTAAAAGTGGCGAACTTTTAAAAGTTCTGTATTTCGAAGGGGATTATAACAAAATATCAAGTGTGCTATATTATTGGAAAGGTAATTTTAAATTCTTTTCAGTTAATTAAAAATATAGAGGGTGTCCCAAATAAAAAATCAATTTTTCTGTTGATAACTCTTAAATTATTAATTTTAAAAAAATTATACTTAAACCATTAAGGTATTAAAACATTAAGGTGCGTTGGAAATGTTTTTATAGAAATACAAAATTTTCGATAACAAAAAAGTTACAGCGATTTGTTAAAAATGCACATTTTTGAAAAACACCCCGTAACTCCGAAACGGTAACAGATATTGATGTGCTGTTTTCACCATCATGTTTTTGATGAAAATTGAGCTCCAGACACCGATATTAGTTTTTGTCTATCTCCTATAGAAAAGGGTGTTTCCATTTAAAAGCGTCGAATTTGACCCACCCTGTACAGCTGGTTCCAAAAAAAATGAATACGTGTATATTTATGTGTCAAGTATTTTGACATGTTAAGGTTATTGTGACATTGTATAAAACAAGTTTGTTTTTGACAAAGTGGCAAATAAATTTTTCAGAACGTTAACATGACATGAGTAGAGAAATGGGGGACTGGTATCATAGAATATACTGCCCGAAATAATAAAAATATGTTTTAAATCGTACTCAATTTTATTGGAACCAGCTGTACGTCTATGAGCTTTTTTAGCAAGAAAATTTTTTCGAAAAATTTGTATTTTTTGGAAAATTGTATTATTTTTAACACGATTATGAGTTTTTTTTCGCGAGGAAAAAAACATTGAAAATTCGGAATTTCTTTAAAAAAAAATTAGGGGGCACGTATAGCCGCCCATACTAAAATATGTTAATAAAAAGTTGGTAGGCAGTTCTTTTAGTTTCAAAGTAAAGGAATTTTTCCAATTTTGGTCCGCGGTTATTCCCCCGATCCGCCACCTGGGGTCGCGTCCGATGGGAGTTTGGAGCTCCACACGGACTTTCTCAATAACGGACTACGGAAACACGGAATATCTCAAAAACTGCGAATTTGACTGATTTTGATGTTATTTCAAATTTTGTTGCGAATATTATTCCTAATCTTAAATTGAAAACCGCGTTTCGCTAGCTACTGTAATTTTGGAGTTATGATTTTTTAAAATTTTTAACCTCCTCCCATACCCCCTTACCAACCCCCACCCCCACCAAAAACTAATAGCCAGATTCTCGGGGCCACAGTATTTTTGTGCCAAATTTAGTTAAAATCGGTTTAGCCGTTTTTGAGTTATCGTGTTACAGACGGACAGACAGACAGACAGACACCATGAAAATATTTTGTATTTAGGTCATTTATGAACCAAATAACTCATTTTGAAATTAAAAAATCTTTTTTTTTGCCGATCTTAATAGCCTACCATACCTGTTGGTATGGTCAGCTAAAAAATTGATTTTTTTTTTGGTTTTTAGTTAAAAAACATAATTTCTTGATAATATGATGATTATCTTGATGTAACATAGGTGATGAGATTGAATTTACACACAGAGGTGATTAAATTTACAAGAGAGAAAACCTAGAAAAAAATCCAATGGTTCTCAAAATTTAAGGAAAAATCATTTTTTTTTGGAAATTTTCAATGTAAAATAACTTGGTTATTTTGGATTTATTTGAAAAAGGGTAAAGAGAAAATGTGTTTCTTTTATCGAGATCTACCAGCCCTGAAAATATTTGCAATTATTTAAGACTCACCCTGTAGTCTTAAATAAAATTGTTTATATAAAAAAAACGGTGTCAAAGACTACGGCTGTGAATGACAATCGATAATAATTTTGTCGAGGTCAATCTCTAGAAATTGACAAAAAAACTTAACACTAATTATAGAGAAATTAAAAAAGGATAAAGGATCGTGAAAGGAACAGATGAAACTTACAAAATTAAACAAAGAAATTATCCTGCTAAAATAATAGAAAGCACATAGACATTAAACATGATTATCAGTTATGGGAAAGTGCTGTAGACGAAACCAATATAAAACAAGAGTCGTAAACTATAGTTATTTGGACAAAAATATAATTATTTAAACAAATTATCGGTCAAAAAGTCATTTATATAATTCGATACGAACACATGTACCTTACGTTCTCTTTCGGATACTATGTCTTTGTGAAAGTTTCAAACTATTTAACAAAACATTTAACATAAAAGAAAAGAAATTACACATTCAACAATATAAACGCCATAATTTTTTTCGAACAATTTTTCAAAACTAATCAGCTTTGCATATTGTAATGCTTGCATAAATATTTGTTATTATTCACATTTTTCTGCCAATCTACCCTGATTATAAGTAAACAATTATTGCCTTTGAATCATTTTGATACACGGCATTCTCTCTAATCTTGCCTGAGTCATAGATGAGTTTTTCAGTAGGTACTGAACAAAAATAATTATTGAAAGTACAGTATGACTCACTCAAGTAATGATTTTACTTCTTAACGTTTTGTTTGATGTAAAAGTATTTGAGAGAATTAATGTTAAGTTGTTAAGGTTCAACCAAAAATCTATTATGTCTCCCTCTAACACATGAGTACTTATTGAAATCATGACTATCATGAGTATATTCAATTAAAAAAAAACATGTGAATGTATTAATTTTTTTTAACATAAGAAAACAAAATAGTTCGTTACAATTGAGTTAGTATAATAGCGTGCCGAAGTACTATACAGTCGTTTTCCATGTTAAAAATATATCAAGGAAATAAATTTTTAAAAATCAGGGAAAATAATGCCAAAAATGTTTTTATCTTGATTAAACTGTTTGGCAACTCTAGCTACGTTAAGGTATTTATTATTCAAATGTAAATAATTTACATACATAAGCAAACGTAAGTAATGACGTTAAAAATAAACAAGATAAATGTGAAATGCAAGTGTTATTTAAGTGAGCATTAAATTCTAATTCTTCTACCATTTTAATTTATTGTTACATTTTTTTTTAATTTCTCGTTTAATTCTACATTCAAAATTGTTATCGGCACGCCAATGAAGAGGACCATATCTCTTAAGTATGTTATGTGTATAAAAAAGTCAAGATGTGGTCTGGCGCATCCCTTAGCGTAGTGAGAGGGTACTTGCGGTACGATAACCACGTGCTTTGCACTCTTTACACAAAACATAATATTATTTCAGATATTGACAGGTTATTAATAGTATAGTCATTAGATTATACTTTCAAAAATTCCATCCCAGTTCTGATGTTAGATATTAATCTAACATCAGAAGTGGGATGGAATATTTGGAAGTAATTCATAGGAAAGAAGATATTTTTTGTCAATTTTTTAATCAGTCAAATCTACCCAGGCTAACGTAAAATTGTTAGGCTCATCCAAAGTATTTATAGCGCACACACAGTCCCACACTAGTCTAGAACTGACCTTTGTAAAACCGAGTGCTTTTAGCGCTGCTTGGCTGTCTGTGAAGTTGTCACCTAGTAGGTATATAATATATTATGGTTAATTTTTGGAATGTACTCTAAAGACGCTACTCTGTGCATATTGTACTTAATCTTACGTCATCGCAGCACTTCTGCGTCTGTCTATTGTTTCCATTCATAAATAGGCACATTCATTGTTGGGGACAGAATAAAAATGGAGACAGGAAAAAATGTCGTGATAACAATGGCTCCGTTTCATTTCTCAGTTCATTTGCGGATGTTGCATCGGATACGCGTGATAAATGAACAATCAATCGACTAATGTAGTCGCTTTAACTTATATACAGGGCGATACTGTATTAATATTTCATGATCATAATAAAATACATAAATATTTTGTATTTTATTGATTCGTCTCAGAGTAAAGTAAAACGTTAAAGTATATTGATTTAACGTCACGTTTTTCTGCTAAGGCTAAACTGGACAAGGTCCACTTGTTTACTTTTTCAACATTTCAAACTACACTTTCTCAAACATGCCCTTCAAATCATTTTTGGACTAATATAGATATAAATCTAATTCGAAGTTGTTTTGATAGAATGTACTCTAAACACCAGATTTTTAATCATATCGTCACGGTACATTTATCGATTGTTCGTTTTTCAATGCGCCTTATATTTCCAAGCGAGATTTGGACACAGGCCAAGATATCCTATTCGTATCCTCGTGACGTCAGTAGCCTTGAGACTGCCCGACCTTTACATTGAGCCATAGATACGTAGATAGCTTTGAATAAAAAGATTAAGGAAGGAGTATAATGCTATCCACGTATTCGTGCATTTGAGACGGAATCGACGTTGCGAACCCCCATTTTTGACACTTCTATTTGACACATTTGAATTGATTTGAAATTTTGCGGATTTTTTGGGCTTTTCTGAGCGTATTTTATGTTATTTATTATTTATTCTATAATTGGTTTTGTTTAGAGGTTTCTATGAGTATTTCTCTGAGATACTTTCGATATCTTTAAAATATATATTATATAAACTAATCCGCTATTCTTCTATCGATTTTGATAGGTTTGGAATCGCCCGTTTCTCAGTATAAAGAGTATTAATTTCTAAAAATAGTGTTTTCTTCAAAATGATATAACAATAGCTTTTGTAAGCCCGCTTTATTTCAGACACGAAATTGTCTAATCTCTTTAATTCGATTTCTATTAAGTTAGTTCAACCTTGGACGAAAATATACCTGTATATAAATGACAGGTATGTAGTATTTATATTTATAAGGCTTCTATAAATAATCGGAAAACTTAAATAAATAGTGGTAAACTATTATTTAATTTGTTTTAGTAAAATATTAGGGTCATTGTCAAAGAAATGCGTATAATATGAGAGTTATATGGTAGTATTCACGTAATATTGTTAATATTTTTCATCTAATAAAACATTCTGTAGACATTACCTACACAATAGAAATTCAATTTTGGAATTTAGTAGGAAAATAGACATATTGAAATATATACAGGGTGTCCCAGAAATAAGTGCAAGTATTTTAACTGGTAGTTTAGTTCAACCCCACAAACACGCCTATGAGATTTTTTTTGGATTTTTTTTTAGTTTTTATTTAAAAAAAATAATTTCTTGATAATATGGCAACATACATAGGTAGTAGATTAAAGTTACAAGAAAGAAAATCCAGAAAAGATCCGGTTCTCAAAATTTTAACAAAAAATCTTTTTTTTTGGAAATTTTCAAAGTAAAATAACTCCGTTATTTTGGACTTTTTGAAAAACGATAAAGAGAAGATATGTTTCTTTTATGGAGATCTACCATCCCTTAAAATACTTGCACTTATTTCTAGGACACCCTGTATATAGAAAAATGCTTGAGTGGAAATTTAAATAATAAAAAATATAAAAAAATAAGAATAATGACATTCACAGCCTAAATTTTGAAAAATAAGTACATATTTCTATTAGGCAAACAATTATTAATTTTGTGTTGTAGGTATATCTAAAAATAAAATAATTCATTAATAGCATATTTTCTAACGTATACATTTGCATACATTAATTACAAATAAAGATTTTTTTAGTTTAGCTTGTTTGACGACCTTGAGCGGTCTGAATATCTTTGGAATGACTACTACCAAAGTAAAAAAACTAAAAAAAAATAAGAAAAGGACATGCTTCTTCTAACTTGTTATCAAAAGTTTGTGAATCTAAATAAATAAAACAAAGTTAAAAAAAGAAATTAAAGAAAGCACAAAATATTACATTAAATTTAATTCTTCGAAAAGATATTTCTGGGTTTTTCATCACTGGAAAATGAACAACCCTGGAAAAGGAGCGAAAAAATAAAAAAAAAAGAAATATATAAAAAATAAAAAAGAGTGCGCCAAGACGACAACCATTGGTGATATCGGAGATGGAGAACTATCCTCTGTAAAAACCGTCTCAGATACTCGCTTTTCTCAAAGCCCTGAGACCATATAATGAGTTATAACTCAAGAAAGGAAATACAATAAATCTACAAAGATATAGACACTATTAAATTGAATATTTCTTGATAAAAAAAATTAATTTAATAGGTATATTTCGTGGTTTTTTTTGTAGATTTTCTCACTATTCTATTTATACACACCTTTGAACTTTTTCACAGAATCTTAATCATTTGACTTCGATCCAAAACTAAAAAAAAAATAGTATCTGGACCGACATAAACATTGACAAACGCTGTAGGTCAGTGTCAACTTTTTTTTAAAATCGTTCCCGGTAAAATTTCAGGTACAGGCCCGAGATTTGGAGGTCAGTAACGACTTCAACGAAAATACAATTAACTGGAAGGTCGCTAGGTAGTGGGTCCTTTAAGTTAACCCTCGCAAATCCTAAATCGATATTTTCGAGAACATTTCCACCTTGGGAAACAGAAAATGCTAATTTGTTAATTTTCAGTTTTACCAGGTAGAATTAAACGAGCTGTAATAAAGACGGAAATCGAAAAAAAAACGGCGTCAAAGACGGCTGGGGAATGACAATCGATAATTTTGGCGAGGTCAAGCCCTAGACGTTATTTATTTGGCCCGCACCCTTCGTTATTTTTTATCGGAGCTAAGTTTATGATTTATTTGATGATCACCGTTATTGAAAAATCATATTGTTATTGTTTGTTTTGATTGTGGATGGACTCTCTTGGCAGATGCTTAAAGTCTCTAATAGCCGCATATGAGTATTAGGCTGTATTCGGTTGCAAAACCAGGTGAACCACATCGGTAAACTACGGTAAAGAGCGGTTCTCGAAAAACATTGGTTTGATACGGAACGGTTTGGTAAAAAACTAGAAATGTCAAATGTTGACGTTTTCTAAATTTCAATACCTTTATTATAAAATGTATCTTTTATGCATTGCTAATGTACCTATTCTCTGCTTTTACGTTTGCTTCTTCTTTTCAATGGAGTTTAATATTGAAAAGTACTTTATTAATAAACTGTTAAACTCGTTAGAAAGTGAAGAGTGAAGATTTGCAGGTCCAATATTAAAACAGATCAATCAAAATAAACAAATCTAATCAATATTTATATTTTTATAGCTTACAAAATATTCACGATTATTTGTTGTCTTGTTTTTCATGTTTTCTTTAAATGTTCCTGACTTTAAGAAACAATGGCTTCATGATAAGTTTAAATGGTCCTAAAAAGTCATTCTATTTAGATAATGAAATGTATTTACCTTTACTGCCTACCCCATTGCTTTTGGATGTAAATACAAAATATAACAAATTTCAGAAATTAAATAAGAATTCCACTCGAACTTCCAATATTTGCTTGATTTCTCTCACATAAATGACATTGATTGACAAACAAAACCAGAAAAACCAGCCTTCTCGCACTGCATAGTTTGGTGACAGTCATGTCATAGTTATAAATAACCGAATTTTTCAGGAACCGTGTTCCGTAATAAGAAAACTTTCGGGAAACCGGTAATAATAATCGGTAAGCAACGGAATACACCCTTACTTACACGCTGGTGATATTGTCAGAAGACAACAGCACAATAATATTTTAGTGTTTGTTTTTTGACTTCTGGAATTCCTGGATCGTTCATGTCAATAAATACAGAAACAAACGTGTTTGAGCAAAGAAAGAATGTACGTAAATCCATCAGTGCAGAGCTTATTTTACAGCGGTGGCATTTTCGGGATCCTGAATGTTTGATTCGAAGAATTCTCGAGCTTTTAGTCATTACGAAAATAGAAACGGGATTTTTGGTTAGAGCGCGCGAGACTGAGACGATCCCGCGTGCATCTGTGTATGTGTTTTAATCGGGACGCTGAAAACTGCGAAGTTCAACGCCTCTCACCCAAAAAACCGTTTTATATAAACGATCTAAATCATACTGTCGGGCCAGGCAACGTAAGAGCAAAATAGCGCTTAGATCAGTGGCGGTACCAGATCAAATGAGTGCATATGCACCGAAATTATTCAATATTCTTCTTCTTCTTCTAGTTATTTGAGATCTAGTCGATCTGTTAGTTTTAAGTTGCCTCTGTAGGAGTTCTTGGGTGATGGACTGCAAACTGTCTCCATATTTTTGGATTGTTATGCTTGCCTGGCTTTGCCAGCTATGCCTGGTAGCCTGTTTTCTTCCTGAACCATTGTCTTTTTCTTTGCCTACCCCTTTCTACTTGCTATATTAAAAATCCTTAGTATTTTTAGTTGATCCCTCGTATACGGCCAGCGTTCTGACTGATAAAATAGCACTTCCGCTGCACCCGGTAAACGTACAAATTTTTTGTCACCTCGAAGGGTCACGGGCCGCCTTTGAAGTCAAAATAACAATAGAATTCCTTAGAGTGGGCCAACTGATATATTTATATTCTTTAAACTGTGATTTATAGTGATTTGCAGTAATTGTGTTAAATTATACGAATATTCTCGTTGATTATTGGCTTGAAATAAATATAACAATGTCTTCCAATGAAAATGCTAGTTGCTTAACTCTAATAATTCTAATTCTGAGCTAGCTACTATTCAGAAGCTACAAACCTATAGATTACTTCCTAACACACAACCAGAGGATATTGGTACCTAGATACAGTATCAAGTTTATTATAATGATTTTCTTAGTTTTAAATCAAATGTTTTTGGTGTTTTGTTGAATTTTTACTCCTAGCGCGCGTAAAGAAGTTTCAAAGCGTCGTTGCTATTTTTTACATTTTTTTCTTCACCGTATGTGCGTCAGGGAATTAACTTTGGCGCCGCCTATGGTCGTCCGGTTCTATTTTTAAATATAATTAATAGGCCCAGCGCAATTACAGATGATTCTCGTGTTCGTCTACTGATAATATTTATGTATTTATTTTAGCCGCTATCGGCAACCAGCAGCACAAGTACTCTATAACAGTAATTTATTATTCTACTGCGGTCTACCGTTTGGTATTTTTGCGCCTTTTTTATACTTTGTCTGCCAAATCTTAATATAAAAAATTGGTCAAGTGCGAGTCGGACTCGCGCACGAAGGGTTGCATACCATTCATTATCTATACAACATTAGACACTATATTATTATAAACTTTTTTTCCGATTTAGATAAAATTTTGAATGCGCGTATAAGTAATTAAAAAAAAAATGAAGAAACACATTACTAAAAATTGTATTAATCGATAATAAATATGTAAAAAGTAAAAATAAATATGTAAAAATTAAAAAAAATAGATTAAAAAAAAGTCGCCTTGACTAGGATTCGAACCTGCCTTACTACGGCTCCAACGTCATAGCAGCGTAAAGTCCTAACGCTTTAAACCACGCGGCCACCGAGGCGAGGACTTGAAAGATTCTATGTAAAATTCATACTTAAAAGATAATGTTTAGTGAAAGTACTTTTTTATTTATGAGCATTTATTTAATTCTGTTTTTAGTATTTGTTCTTATAGCGGCAACATAGATACATTATCTGTAAAAATTTCAACTGTCTAGCTATAACGGTTCATAAGATAGACCTTTGTGACAGACGGACGGACGGACGGACAGCGAAGTCTTAGTAATAGGGTTCCCGTTTTTACCCTTTGGGTACTGAACCCTAAAATACAGCCAGTTACATTTATGCACCCTTATTGTAGGTTACATTCTCCAGTCCAATAGCTTCCTGTCAATGGCCTATCATTGCCTATTACCGTTGATTGAAAGAATTGGGAAGATACGCAACCTAATGGGCGAATTCTGCTGCGAATTAATGGCCTAATGGGCGAATTCTGGGCGAAAAGGCTGATTTAATTTCTTTCCCCTTACGGCTCAAGTGCTGTACGGTGGTGACACCAATCGTTCTGCGGCCAACGCCATTAAACATTTATTTACTCTAGTTCGGCCAGCGAAGGCATATCGAAGACGGTGTGGACCTGAAAACGACAGTGTTGCCATATTAAAATGTGTAATATCTGTAATACGTTTGACGGAAATATCTTTGGATGATAAATCCGCGTTTATGTATTGAAAATTTATTCGTGTTAAACATAGAATAAACAACAAAAATAAAAATTCTTTTATAGTTACTGAATATGTCGTATGATCGAAAAGAGTCGTTTAGTTGGCTTGGAAATGACGATTATTGACATTCACCATAATATTTTTTATATGAAATAACAGCAATCTTCATTTCCAAGACACTTTGTTGAATCATATTATATTAAATCGTTTAATGATAGAAAATCTTTCATGGGCACTTTCCAGAGTAGACAGGTTTTTTGTGCGACTGTGAAAGTGCCCTGTATAACAAACAATCGTATTATATAATATTAACTAATTTTAGTCAGTCTGTGATTATTTTCTTGTTTACGAAAATATTTGAATGAAACATTTTTTCGTCCGAATATTTATGTGTTTTTAACAAGTTTAATTGAATTTTCTCCGACCATCCGGTACGCAAAACCATACAAACAATCCAACCTGCATATTTTTCCCACACTTATCGTTTGTTTACGAATGCTGACGTTTGTTTATACCGATCGAAACATCGCGTCCGGCGCCATCTATCGCTAATCGACCGAATCGATTCTGTTAGGGATGTATAATAATATCGATAATTTCGAAATATCGATATTTTCAAAAAAATATCCAGAAACTTCGGCAGTGCACGGCAATTATAAGTAGATTATTACAGGAAAGTAAACAGAAAAAATCTTCTCGAAAAAAGTGGTTCTGAAATAACTCCGTTATTTTAGACTTACTTGCAAAACGGTAAAGAGAAAATATGTTTCTTTTATCGAGATCTACCAGCCCTAAACATATTTGCACGTATTTAAGACGCACCCTGTATAATAAACTACGATTCATTGTATTCTACAGGGTGGTCCGAACTGTTTTCCGGAAACTTGGGCTGCATATTCTGCAGATAAAAATAAGTAAAAATGTTGGTAGAAATGTATGTCCTAAAATGCTTAGTTTCGGAGATACAGGGTGTATAGAAGTTTCATTTTTATTTCGATTTTTTACAAATAATTAAAGTAACGTCAATATTTAGATGAAAATTGATGTCTGGGTGTTTTTTGTGAAATTTGATTTTGATGTGGATGTGACTCCTACTTGTAGAGGGCGCCACCAACATATTTTGAACTTGTTTGAAGAGTAATAATTTTTCGTCGGGACCTGTATAAAACTACTGGGTAAAAAATATACATTTACGACGTTTTTTTACGTAAAAAAGGTTTCTTTTTCATAAAAAATGGTTCTCGAGATATTTGGAATCGAAATTATCAATACCTGTCATCATTGACATAAATTAAACATGTTGACTAAACAGTTATTAGACTGAAATCTGACTTTGAAATGTTTTTGTGCCAAAAGTTTAAGTTTTATTATCATTTTTTCGCAGAAAAAATAAATATTTTAATTCAAGAGACATTTTTTATGTAAAAAGTCACGAAAATGTTTATTTTTTCACTACATAGTTTTATACAGGTACGAACGAAAAGTTATTACTCTTCAAAGCAGTTAAAA
This sequence comes from Sitophilus oryzae, assembly GCF_002938485.1. Taxonomy (NCBI): domain Eukaryota; kingdom Metazoa; phylum Arthropoda; class Insecta; order Coleoptera; family Curculionidae; genus Sitophilus; species Sitophilus oryzae. Next base: position 69,185 of record NW_022147146.1, read on the forward strand.
CACATGTAGGTGGCGCCCCCTACAAATAGGAGTCATATTGACATCAAAATCAAATTTCTCATGTCAAAATACACTCAGACATTAATTATTTAGAAAAAGCCGAAATAAAAATGAAACTTCTTCACCCTGTATCTCCGAAACGAGGCATTTTAGGACATACATTTATACGAACTTTTTTACCTATTTTTAGTTACAGAATAGGCTGCCGAAGTTTCCCGAATACAATTCGCACCACCCTGTATAACTATCGATATTTTATGGATCGATGCCCATCCCTAGTTTCTATTATAAGTCGCAATTCATCTTTGTATTTACGAAATAACCTTGGTAATTAGTCGGGTTGCCCGTCGTCGTCGTTGGCTATTTAAAAATAGAATGGCGGCCGAAAAAAAATGCGCGCCGTACGATTTCACCGGTATATAAATAATTTGTGCTTCTGTGTGTGTCGTAATAGGCAGCGAAAACGATTCGGTAACACTGGGTGGCGCTTGGCGGGCCAATTTTCTGCCATTCGACATTCCGACGGTCGATTTTAATTGTTTACTAGGTTTTCCTGATTTTCTCGACAATGTGGCAACGTTTTCTTTGTTTCGATCCACGATTTTCGGGATTTTTTCGATGATTTGGCAACGTTTTTTATTATATGCATAGGTTTTTTGTATTTTAATGCGAATAAGTTTTTTTTTTGTAAAAAAAAATCAAAATTTAAAGCCCTGTTTACACCTAACGTTTTACCTGTCAGGTTAAAACGGGGCTTTACAATTTTTCTTCACGCATATCCCTAATATCTATTCATCTATTAAAATGTTGGACGATTTTTGAAGTTATTTCGTGTAAATTCATTACACTTCCAAATGGCAGAGATTTATTTTGAAATTGCGAAGTGCCAGAAATCCGGTATTTGAATACATTTCATTCGCAAACTCTAGTGCAGGACTAGATTCTTCTGATGTCAGGTTATATTTTTATTCCCGAGGACTAATCAATGTGAAAATATAAGGTGGAGTCAAGGCTGTTTTATACCTTTTTTGAAACAACTGAATGTTGATCAAGCTAACTTCCGCCTTTCCTAATAATTTATCTTCTAGTTCATTCCAAATTTCTACCGACATTTTGTTCTGCAACAGGTTCTTTGCACTTTGAACATTGGATGGTACTAATTTTATTCTCGACAAAAATCCCTTTGATCTAAGCGGCCGAAACTAGTCCGAAAAAGTAGCAAAATAATCGTTCGGCATTTAACGTTTTATGTAAAACTGTCTAGGTATTTTTACACAAATTAAGAAGGAAATTAAAGATAAAGGATTATACTATATCCGTATTGTAACACATTTTTAGACAGCTTCCTTATTTTTAAGATTTTGCTGGTCAAACATCAACAAAATATTTCTTATGTTTGGACTAAATTTTCTCGAAAATAAAGACATAATTTATAATTCCGTTACAATACGGAAATAGATTGAAGTTTTGTAGTTACAGTGATATATAATTTATATGGTTTTGTAACAAATTACTCGCTATTTTATGGCAAATTCTGTAGCTCTGCAAATATTAATCAAGCCTTAATCAAAGCACGTGTGTTTGGAATTTTGGGTGTGGCTTAACACGACAGCATCGGGCTAAGCCTTAAGGTACATTCAGGCTGAGAGCGTCGCGTCGCGTCGCGTTTGCGTCCCGTCCGCCCCATTGAACTCGAACCCCGAAGCTCAGCGGACGCTAGCGCAACGCCAAATTCAATTCAGTCTAATTTAAGTTAAGTGAATTGATTCCATTTCGACACGCGGACGCGACGCTCGACGCTCTCAACCTGAATGTACCTTTAGGCAGATTTCTGAAATATAATATACTAGTGTGTACCCGCGACTTCGTTCGCGTCGGATTAATCATTTGTAATGGTGATGATCAAGCAAAGCAAGAATTTCCATTAACATACAAACTAAGATAAAATTTTCTTACATTTATGTCAGCATGAGAAAAAACAATATGGCGATATTATTATATAACTTGGTATAATATTTGAGGGGTAGTTTCATCTCGTTGGAATTTGACTTTCGAAAAATCCGTTTGCCAAAATAAGCTTTTTACGTCAAGCAGTTTAAGCAGAATCGTGATTAATCAATTACCCAACTTTTTGGAACACCCTGTATGATTTTTTAAAAAATTTCAAAATATATAAAAACAAAATCAATTATGCGTGTCCAAGTGTTTTCCCTGAAAGGCTTGCCGTATTTAAAAACAAATATTGTAATATTTGTGGGTCGGTTTCACCCGCTTGGAATTTGAAATTAGAAAACCCCCCCTTTATCGAACCTTTACACCCCACAGTCAATCCGTTTGCCAAGAATCCGCTTTAATCGTCAAGCAGTTTAAAAGTAGAATCGTGATTACCAATGGTTATATTTTATGAAACACCCTGTATAAATTTTTAAAAAACCTTTAAAATATGTAAAACAACAAATAAAAATGAATACATGTTTAAGAGTTTTTCCTTAAAACTCACCGGTTTTTAAATAAGAAATATTCTAATATTTGAGGGTGGTTTCACCCCCTTAGAATTCGAGTTTCGAAAATCTTATCGAACCTCTACACCCTAAAGTCAATCCGTTTTCCAAATATCAGCTTTTTTACGTCAAGCGCTTTTAAGCAGGATCGTTATTAATCAATGACCAATTAATCAATTTTTCGAAACACCCTGTATACATTTTTAAAAAATCTTAAAATATGTAAAAAAAGAAAATAAAATATACGTGTTCAAGCTGTTTTTCGGAAACTTGACCGTTTTTTAAATAAAAATATTCTAATATTTGAGGGGCGGTTTCACCCCTTAGAATTCGAGTTTCGAAAAATCCCTTCTTATCGAACCTCTACACCCTAAAGTCAATCCGTTTTCCAAAATCAGCTTTTTACGTCAAGCGCTTTAAGCAGGATCGTGATTAATCAATGACCAGATTTTTCAGAAACACCCTGTATAATATTTTAAAAATCTTAAATATGTAAAAAGAAAATAAAATATACGTGTTTAAGCGTTTTTCGGAAACTTGACCGTTTTTACATAAAAAATATTGTAATATTCCACCCTCCTTTTTACTCTTTTAGGGATGAATTTTTAAAAATCCTTTCTTATCTTACGTAAACATCATAAAAGGAACCCCTGTGCAAAATTTCAGCTTTCTAGGGTCAAGGGTTTGGTCTGGGCGTTGATGAGTCAGTATCAGTCAGGACAGTCAGATTTATATATAGAGATATTTCTTTCGGCCACACACCCAATTTACCTGACCCCTGAGAGCGACCCGAACAGTATAGCATAATAGCACAGATTATACAGATCATAAACTTATCGTCAAAAGCATTGTTTTTCGTGGTTCCATTTGTCGGAGTCGCGTTACTAGTTTGCGCACACGCACGCCCACTTTTGGCCTCTAAAATTGTGCACAGCGCCTGACCGGCCCAGTTATTACGCTGTTTAAACGCGAGTTTATTTTTGCGCACAGGAAATTTTACTCGTTTGCTCATCGTCATAAAAAAGAATTTTCGTACCACGAATTAGGGACAAGATTTTTATCTGTATACATATAGTATACCTAATATGTGGTAATCGACTCTTAAGTATCGGCTTATTTTTCACGATCGTACTGGCCATAGTTCTCGCGTTCTTCGTGTTCTTTTTTCCTTGACTCGAAAGGAAGTGGATTGGATGGTCGTTCCCCTTACGTTGTTCGCTGTTGCCACACGGCCTGGCCATTCCTCGTCCATTCTTATCGAAACGCAGGCCGACTTGAATGATGGACATTCCACGCATCGTCAGACGGCTTAGAACTCTTACAGGCTTTTTTTAAATAAGTACTTCACAAGTTGCATAGAGTGAGTTTACCCTACAGGGTGTCCCAGAAATAAGTGCAAGGATTTTAACTAGTAGGTGTAGTTCAACCCCAACCCCAGAAACACGCGTATGAGGTTTTTTTTCGATTTTTTTTATTTTTAGGTAAAAAAACATAATTTCTTGATAATATGGCAACATAGGTATTAAATTAAATTTAAGAAAAGAAAATCAGTGGTTCTCAAAATTTTAGCAAAAATATTTTTTTTTAAATTTTCAAAGTAAAATAACTCCGTTATTTTGGACTTATTTGAAAAACGATAAAGAGAAAATATACTTCTTTTATCGAGATCTACCACACCTTAAAATACTTGCACTTATTTCTGGGACACCTTGTATACTTGTGTATACTTTGAATACAACAATTTATTAATTACTCTCTGACTGTCTCTGACATCCATCACACCAGACAAATCCTACTTCCTGTCGGCCCTTCATTGCCAATGACCTTACAAAAAATCATGGCGGCTAAATTACCGGATTTGGCGTTTGGTCTGGTACTTCCTGGTAGCCCGAGTATGGGTATGGACGTTCTGCACGATCGGGTCAAAATTTTCAATAAATTCAGTTAAATAAACCGTTAATACACATATTTTCTTTTAATTAAAATATTTTAATATTTACATCAACAAAACTTACCTCCTAAAATAGCACTTAAGGGACATCAAGGACCATTACTACCTCTTTCCCGTTCAAACTATTCGTAAATAAAGTTTGCGATGAGTTTTTTACGGCTATTAAGCTATCTTGTACACTTCGCACTGAAAGAGGTCTGCTAGTAAAAATTTGTAATCTGAAAGTATCACAATACGATCTCATTTAAACCAAAAAATTGGTAATACAAAACGAAAATGTCAAAACTAACGACAATGTCGGGGAAATAAATAAATAAATGTGGCAACTTCGACATTTTTACGGCAGAGCTACCACCTGAATCGCCAGTGAGATTTAAATTCCAGTTTCCAGTTAGTCAGCCCGGCGCCGAACATGTTCATGGTTGGCAACAATGAATTTAAAATCGCGCCCTCGATTACGTAACTAACAGTTTAATGTTTAATTGGTATCGAATATACAGGGTGTCCCAGAAATAAGTGCAAGTAGTTTAAGGGGTGGTAATCTGGTCAAAAGAAACATTTTTTCTTACCGTCATTCAAATAAGTCCAAAAATAACCAAAGAGTTATTTTACTTAAAATTTTGAGAACCACTGCACTGGATCTTTTCTGGATTTTCTTTCATGTAAATTTTAAGCTACTACCCTATGTTGCCATATTATCAAGAAATTATGTTTTTAACTTAAAACTGTAAAATCGCTATTTTTGGGGCTTACTCAACCGAGTCTCACAATGCAAATTCACCTCAAATATCCATTTAGTTGGTCATTGGCAAGCACTCTCTCATTGTACATGAAAATAACAAACAAACATTTACTGATCTGGATAAAATTGATAGTTAATTAGTAAGACTCACCCGGGGGTACTCCGCCCCCTAGCCACTGATATATTCTATTCAATATATCCCATTCCATATTTTCCATCTAATTCAAATATCATTCGGTTATATATTGGTTAATCATCTTCAACAACTAGCTAGTGTAACCTGAAATAGTATAGGGGCTTCCCCCGGACGCAAATCTGCCGCTAAACAGATTCGCATCCTAATCGAATAGGCTAATTGGGGTACGTCACTAGTCTCACTACCCCAACGCCGCATCGTGTCAATCGAGAAGACAAGGGAGACCTCAAACTCTCAAGACCAACCTCGAAGGCAAGACGTCACAAGAGGTTTTCTTCTGGTCAAACGACCCGTTGCCTTACAGTACATGCAACGTTTATAGTCAAAAGACTCTCAACCCCAAATGTCAGCTCTATGACAAAACACAACATAACAGCCGGCCGGCCTATCAACTGCTAACTCCCTCCGGCAAGCTAAGCCTCCTCTTACATCACAATTTTACCGGATCGTAAATATTTACATTACTTGCCAATGAATCATACTATTTTCTCTAATCGACTTTCAAATAGAGTGTTTTAGCATTACTAGATAAATAAATAGAGAGTTTTCGAATTATAAAGCCATTATTATAACCAACTTATTTTCCAAGTTTTACAAAACTAAAAAAAATTCCAAATTTTTTTTCAAAAAACTCCAAATTATCAAGAATTTTTTTTCGCAAAAAATACCTCATAGGTGTATTTCTGAGGCCGAAATATACTACCAGTTAAAATACTTGCACTTATTTCTGGGACACCCTGTATATTTAAATTGTTGTTAAGACAATTATTGCTTGTTACAAAATAAAATTAATAACGGTAATTTTTGATTAAAAAAGATTTGGAAAAAGAAAAAAATGTAAAGGCATTTATTGAAATAGTTATAAAGATGGCTCACGCTAACCCTGTTATTTGTTCTTTTTCATTTGAACTAATAACTTTAATAAATAAAAATAATTCTCGTCCATATGCTCTGTGTAGTTTGTCCTGTCCACGAGTTGCGTGCGTGAGTCATTGGGTCGGGACCGACGGCACGATCATCTTAATTTCTTTTGTTCATTCACGAGCCGGAGGCGCCTCCTTATCTATTTATCTTTCTATCGTTTTGGAATTTGGAGTAGGCGCTGGCATGTAACGAGACAAGAATGTATAATAATTACGCAAGAAAAACGCGATACAAATTTTTGACAACCGGTTAATGTCGTGAATGGATTTTAAACATATTTATTTAAAGGTGTATTCCGTTGCTTATCTTGGTTATGGTTTTATGTTTCGTTTCTATCGGTTCCCTGAAAGTTTTCTTATTACGGAACACGGTTCCTAAAAAATATCTTTTATAATTATTGTCACAAATCTAACCAGCGCGAGAAGGCTGGTTTTTCTGGTTTTGTTTGTCAATCAATGTCATTTATGTATTTATGTAACAGAAATCAAGCAAATATTGGAGTTCGAGTGAAATTCTCATTTAATATCTAAAATTTGTAATAATATTTTGTATTTCCATCCAAAAGCATTGGAGGTAGGCAGTAAAGGTAAATAAAGTTCATTAACTAAATAGATTGACTTTTTAGGACCATTTAAACGTATCATGCAGCCATTGTTTCTTAAAGTCAGGAACATTTAAAGAAAACATGAAAAGCAAGGCAACAAGTAGTCGTGAATGTTTTGTAAGCTGTAAAAATATAAATATTGATTAAATTTGTTTATTTATTATCGATCTATTTTCATATTGGACCTGCAAATCTTCACTTGAGCTGTCTAACTAGTTTAACAGTTCATTAATAAAGTATTCTTCAATATTAAACTCCATTGAAAAGAAGAAGCAAACGTAAAAGCAGAGAATCGGTACATTAAAAATGCATAAAAGATAAATTTTATAATAAAGGTATTGAAATTTAGAAAACGTCAAAATTTGACATTCCCAGTATTTTAGGATGTTTTTCAGGAACCGCTCTTTACCGTAATTTACCTATCTCGTTCGCCTGGTTTTGCAACGGAATACAGCCTTATTTTTTGGTACATTTCTTGACATTAATCGAGAGTTTTATGTCAATTTTTGGTAAATGGTCATTTAGGGATTGTAAAAAAACGTCTCGAGGTCGACATCGCCAAAATTACCATCGATTGTCATTTTTTTTCGACCATACGGTATCATCAAAACACGATTTTGTCATAGAGCAAATTTTCAAGTAGAAAAACTATTGAAAAGTACTTTAAAAAATTGTTATCGGTACTTCATACTTATAAAACTATCAAAAAAAAAATCAAGAACCTTCAAAAATATGTACTATGTTCACACACCACTCAGATATTTTTGACTTATTATAAACTATAGTCCATAGTAATATCTGTAATCAACTAACAAACACTATGATATGATAGATCTGCGCGATTATTTATCTTCAAATAAGTGTGAGACACTTTATAAACAGAATAGAAATTTTAGTTTTAATATAAGAAATTATTTCAATTAATCATTCATGCTGTCTGTTAGTTACACGTTCTAAAAGACCTTATGCGTTATTATAGTAGCTTAATAGGCCTTAAACTAAAAAGGGGACCCTGACTGTCACTCAGAATGGCATTTATATTAAGACGCACGTTGAAATGGTAAGGCCTACGTGACATTAGGAACGCACAAGTTCTAGACAGAAATTTCTATTTTCTATATTATAAATCTCTAAGAAAGATATCCAGTCAATTCAGAATTTCAGAATAGTGATCTGTTTAGTGACAGCATTATAGAATTAAAGTAGTGTACTCAAAAAGTTCATTGAAGGAAAAAATTACCATTGACCACGGTCAAGAATTTTCAAGATAAGGAATCTATAGCTTTGCTCCCAAAATGTACGTTGCAGGGTATACTAACCTTTGAGACGTCAAATACAGTGTATTTATTAAGCAAATTTGTTTTAAGCCATTGTGGTCATTTTACCTGAAATTTTTGTTTATCTTCAGCTAATATTATTAACTATTATTTGATCGACCCTTATGACAGATCACATCAAATATTTTAGTGTCTTATTTAATATTAACGGAACATCGATTACGGGGTGTTTTTCAAAAGTAGTTCACCCCTATAAATTTTATTTATTTTTTCAGATAAAAAACGGGATTTTATATGATAGTTTATGACATAAATCACGACTGATTGACGTATTCAATTGGTTTATGTCATTTCCGGTTTCACCGGAAATGACTACAACTTTTGATTTTTAAATGGAATTCTGGCTACCCTTTTACTTTATTTGATAGAAAATAACATTCTGTATAGAATGACGTATCATATGTTAATTTATTTTTTGTATCGTCCCATCAGCCTGCTCTCGCACTTCTACAAAATATTCACAAAGGTGCTGACAAATCGCCTGTCAAACAAATTCGACTTCTATCAACCCCCGGAACAGGCAGGGTTTAGAAGTGGATATAGTACTGTGGATCACCTTCAGGCAGTCCGCACTCTCATAGAGAAAAGCACTGAATACAACTTCCCTAATATGTCGCCTTTGTGGATTATGAGAAGGCTTTCGACTCTATAGAGCTACACGCCATCCTCGATGCCCTACAAAATGCCAGAATAGACTACAGATACTCGGGCATAATATCATCTATTTACAAATCAGCTACAATGACTGTCAAACTGGATGACATAAATATCACAAATAAAATTAAAATGGAAAGAGGAGTCCGATAGAGAGATACTATTTCCCCCAAACTTTTTACACTGGCCCTGGAGGACGTATTTAAGAAGTTGAACTGGGACAAGAAGGGTATTAGGGTAGATGGTGGAATGCTTAACCACTTGCGCTTCGCTGATGATGTCGTTGTCCTGGCCTCATCGTTAGAAGAACTTCAAACAATGCTCGAACAACTTCACCACACATCTGCGCAAGTAGGTTTAAAAATAAATTTGTCTAAAACTAAAACCCTAAATGAAAATGAAGAGCAAGTTATTGTTAATGGACAAAGGATTGAAAAACGTTAAAGAGTATATATATCTAGGTTATGCCATAAAACTCGGCAAGGAAAATCAAACAACCGAAATTTCTAGAAGGATTAAACTCGGATGGGCAGCTTTTGGTAAACTTAACTTTATATTCAAAAGCAAAATCCCAAATAGCCTAAAAAGAGACGTTTACAACAAATGCGTCTTGCCTTTCATGACCTATGGTTTTGAGACTATGACGATGACGGCACGAAGTGTGAACAGGTTGCGAGTGAGCCAAAGAGCTATGGAAAGAGCCATGATGGGTATCAGTTTTCGCGACCACATTAGAAATGAAGACATTCGCCGACAGACGAGGATAACGGACATCGTAGAGAGGATAGCTAACTCTAAATGGTCTTGGGCAGGACACTTGGCCAGACAGTCCGAGGAAAGATGGGCAAAAAGACTTCTTTGCTGGAGGCCACGCCTAGCAAAACGTCCAGTCGGCCGACCTCCTAAAAGATGGACTGATGATATCCAAACCGTAGCCGGTAAGAACTGGATGAGGAGGGCACAGAATCGAAACGAGTGGAAGAAACTGAGAGAGGCCTACATTCTGCAGTGGATGAGTAATGGCTGAGAAGAAGAGAAGAAAATGTTAATTTTTGATATTTGCGCTTAAAAATGGTATTTAAATTTCAATCCAGAGTGCCATGGCTATATTAAAACAACTCATTTTTAATAAAGGAGCTTTGGAAAAATAGATTTGATCGTCTAATGTTTTTCGTGTCTTGTCCTGGCCAGTTGAAAGATGCCCAAATCGTATTTTTAATCATATCTCAATTTTTTTCAAATGGAACAATGGTGGTTCATTAGCATATTTGGAAAAATCATTTTTTACGAATAATTTGGTACCACACACTTGGTATTTCGAGTCAAATTGTCGTTATGAACCGCATATTACAATTTTAAATAAACCATATGCGAAAATGTCAAAAGTTGACATATGATACGTCATTCTATTCAGAGTGTCATTTTCTATCGAACAAAGTAGAAATATACTGAGGGTGCTATTTAAAAATCAAAAGTTGTAGTCATTTCCGGTGAAACAGGAAGTGACCAAAAACAATTGAATATTTCAATCAATCCTAATTTATGTTGTACACTAAACTAACATATCGAATTGTTTTTTTTATCTGAAAAAATATAAAAGTTATAGGGGTGCGCTACTTTTCAAAACCACCCCGTATAGATTAATATACAAAACGATAACTGGTCACGGTTTTGTATCTAGAAATCGATTTTCCGTTTGCTGTTATTATCGTCATTAATCCAAATTAAACTCTATTGTCGCCGGAGATATAAATAAATAAATAAATAACGTTTCGAATAATAATTATTCTCTCTCTCTAAATGTGCAACCCGTCCGTGACTCAGAGCTAAGACTTGCAGGATTGTTCACTATTTATGTTAATTCTGTTGCGTTTCGTAGGCTAGATAAAGCCGATTGAGAGCTATGGCAACGTCGACCGTGAAATAAGACCAGAAAATCGAAATTAATAAAACAAAGTAGGGTCAGTTACACCCAGTATTGCCAGAATTGAAGGATTTTCTCCAATATGAAGGATTTTTATCCAAAAAGAAAAACTAAATGCTTAACTTTCTCCAATGAGTCGGTAAGATGCAAACTGGTAGTAGAAAACAAAATTATTGAGGAAGTATCACAGTTCAGATACCTAGGAATAGATATGTCGCACTACCATGATCCAGAGAAAGATCTGAGAGGCCAGATAAACAGAGCAACGGCCGTGTCAGGATGTCTCAGGCAAATAGTGTGGATAAACCTCTTCATGCGAACAGACAGCAAAATTAAAAATTATAAGACCTGCACAGACCAATAATGACATATGGCATAGAAATCCGAGAGACAAACCAAGACCAAAAGCATGTTACGAGTCGCTGAAATGAAGAACCTAAGAACCATAATGGGGAAGACCAGAAGCACACAGAATATCTAGCTACGCAACAGAAGCCTCGTTACACGTATAAAATCGTAGGTATCAAAAGGAGACAGGCTTTTAAAGACATCGGTGACATTGTAATATGATCAGAGGCGCAACCGGGGGGGGGCGGCAGGGGGGGCTTAGCCCCCCCCCCTGATAATCCTTATGTATCTTATAAAATTGGTCTTAACCTCACATCAATATTATCTTATAGTGACCTAAGTCCCCCCAAGAGAGTTAAGCCCCCCTAAAAGTATATGTCTAGTTGCGCCCCTGAATATGATGGTACTATGATGCATATAAAGTGGTACCTTAATATAGTACCTTATTACGATACCACTTTCTGACGTTCGATTGGGCTCATATTTGATTATACTTGCGTATTTTTGATGACATTGCAATATTATGGTACCATGAAATACATCAAGAGGTACCATAATATAGTAGTACCATATTACGATACCATTTCCTGGCGTTCGATTGGTCTTAAACTTTGTATACTACGTGTGTTCGGTGACATTGTAATATGATGGTACTTTGATGCATATAAAGTGGTACCTTCTATAGTACCATATTATGATACCACTTCCTGACGTTCGATTGGGCTCATATTTGATTATACCTGCGTATTTTTTATGACATTGCAATATTATGGTACCATGAAGCATATCAAGGGATACCATAATGTAGTACCATATTACGATACCATTTCCTGGCGTTCGATTGGGCTTAAACTTTGTATGATACGGTTCGGTGACACTGTAATATGATGGTACTATAATGCATATAAAGTGGTACCTTCTATAGTACCATATTATGATACCACTTTCTGACGTTCGATTGGGCTCATATTTGATTATACTTGCGTATTTTTGATGACATTGCAAAATTATGGTACCATGAAGCATATCAAGAGGTACCATAATGTAGTACCATATTACGATACCATTTTCTGGCGTTCGATTGGGCTTAAACTTGGTATACTACGTATCTTCGATGACATTGTAATATGATGGTACTATGATGCATATAAAGTGGTACCGACCTATACTACCATATTACGATACCATTTCCAGGCGTTCGATTGTGCTTAGATTTGGTGTACGACGGATCTTCGGTGATATTGCAATATTATGAAGCATATCGAGTGGTACCATAATATAGTACAATATTATGATATCATTTGGTATACTGGCGTTTCTTTATAAAGAGTTGTTTAATTAATAATTTTAATTTATTTTACGAATTTTAATTTATTGTACGATGTCGTGACAGAAACTTTTATGCCGCACTAATATATTATTAATTGTACCTGTGTCACTTTTTAAAATCTACCTAGGTCTATATAAATAATCTGGCAACAGAAGAAATTTGTTATTATAGAATTTCTTTAGTCAATTAACTTTTTTTATACTGCATTTTAATAAATTATTTCCATTATTAATAAACGGATATTTCATTACTAACGTTTCAGCATTAATAAATATCACTATCAATCGCCCAGTATATTATTAATTTTAAAGGTAATTAAAGTTATTTTCTTAGTTAACATAATAAAGTAGTGTATTACATATATTAAAAATGTATTTTGTGAGCATATGTTTTCTAATAATATACTTAAACTTAAAACTATTTTAAAAGCCAAACGAATAATTAATGTAAGTGTATCTGACAAGAAACGAAGAATAGAAAGAAATTATTATACACCAGATAAAGAATGGGATGCCAATTAAAGTCTTTTTGAATCTAGCAACTGTGCATATGTAGCCGAGCTTCAAGGCCGTCGACAACCGTCGATCTAAAACCGAAAATTGAAAATTTCCAATTATATTCTGATTATGATATTGTCGCGCCATCTACTATTTTATTTGTGCAATTTTAGCTCTTTCATTTCGAGTATTTTGTGTTGCGTAGCTAGATATTCTGTGCCAGAAGAGACAGAATTAGAAACACAACTATCAGACAACAATGTGGAATACAGGACGTAGTGAGATAGGGTAGGAAAAGAAAAAGACCATGGTTCGCATATGTAAAACGCATTGAAGAAGACAGGCTACCACGCATAGCTCTTGAAGTGGGTAAGAGACAGCCGGAAAGGCCTCCAAAAAGATGGAAAGACAGTTGGCAGTCCATCTCCCAAGAACTCCTAGAGAAGCAACCTTAAAATTAACAAATCGACTAGATCTTAAATAAGTAAAAGATATGAAGGTTTCTGGCAGTTTTGCACAATAAAAATTGTTAAAATATGTAATAGGAGTATTTATTGTTTTTCCTACATCTATTTTAAGGTTTCGTACCCAAAGGGTAAAAACGGGAACCCTATTACTAAGACTTCGCTATCCGTCCGTCCGGCCGTCCATTTATTATTGATTAATACAATTTTTAGTAATGGGTTTCTTCGTTTTTTTTTTAAATTACTTATACGCGCATTCAAAATTTCAGCTAAATCGGAAAAAAAGTTTATAATAATTATATATTTATTTTATTTATATTTTATATATTTTTGAAGTCAACTAGTACTGCCTTATAAATTATAAAGGGTTAAAGATAAACAAATCGTATCCTACAAGATTTATTAGTTTCTGTCTATAATATAGCAACTTTCCATCGTGCTCGGAGCGTATATATTGGTTGAAATTGCTGCTGCCCTCTAGCGTGGCTGTCGCCCACTACAATTTCTCTTTTTCGCGATTTATGTGCCGTTTTTCCTCTCAACTAGAAAGCCGTCTGTCGATAAGTTAAGATTGAAAGGTGAGAGACGCCCTCTAGGTGCCGTAGTAACATGTAAAATATCAAATTATTTATGTTTGAGAAAAGTTTCGAGAGAGAAATGAAAATATTTACACCTATGAGAAATTAATAAATTCGAGATACAGATATACTTTCAACGCTATTTCATATCGCCCCCTACTTTTCTCTGGAAGTAAACTGGCTTCTGCTCTTTTTGCAGCTTCTGTAACTTCTGGTGGAGTACCAATATTAAAGTACTCTTCATTATCAGAACTTTCCGACAACATTCTGGCTTTCTATGTTATATAAATTCCAAAAAACGAACGAGAATTCAAAACTGTCACTTAGTTGTTTGTTTTGCTGTTGAAGGTTTGCGCCCTAACAACCATTGGTACCGGTAACTATAGATATGGAAATGCCAAAACAGAAAACGACAAATTTTCGCATACTTATTTTTTTTTTTCAAAATAAAATACTGTCCCTATTTTTTAATTGATGATGTGGTTGTAAATAAAATAGTATACAAACCTCGGAGGAAAGTTTTCATTATTGTCCCGAGATTTAGTTAATCTCGACGCTACCTACGCCTCTCGATTAACAATATCAATCTCTCGACAGTAATGAAACACTAGTTGCTTTCAAAAAATTAGTTAAACAATTTCATCGACATCTCTACCTTGTAACGGGTATCTAATGATCTGTTTTTTTATCGTTCCAGGTAGAACAACGCGATGTTCCCGGTATCGACTCCGCCTTCCTGGCCATGGACATGGAAGAAGGTGTGGAAGTTGTCTGGAACGAGGTGCAGTTCTCCGAGAGGAAGAACTTCAAAAACCAGGAGGAAAAAATACAGAGCGTGTTCGAAAACTTGACGCAGCTGGACCATCCGAACATCGTCAAGTTCCACCGCTACTGGACTGATACGCATAACGACAGACCCAGGGTGAGTCAAGTCCCAATCAATTCATTTCTTATTTAATTAAAACACAAAACATCCTCTTTTAAAACTTAACATCTGTAATGTTAAGAAAATGAAAGTAAATAACAAATACGTTTAAAATAAAGTATACGGAGGGTACCGCTTAAATTCCTGTCCCGATATTGAAGGATGGCTATAGAATTTCAATGCATTTTCTACATAAGTCTATCCTTGGTTTGTAGGAGGTTTGACTAAACAAGGATGAACCTATGTCTTGAAACCATTCGACTCTATTTTCTGTCCTCCTTCAATACTGGGACGTAAATCCTCTCATTGCTCTTATGGGGAGGCCGTCGTATATTTTATTTAAACGTATTTGGTAAATAAAAAGCGCCTCTCCTGTTTGTTCGCATACTAAAAATTTCAATTAATACCTTTGTAGAGGGTGGTCCGAACTCTATTCCGGAAACTTTGGCAGCATATTCTGCAGATAAAAATAAGTAAAAAAGTTCGTATAAATGTATGTCCTAAAATGCTTAATTTCGGAGATACAGGGTGTAGAAGTTTCATTTTTATTTCGATTTTTTTCCAAATAATTTCTGAAGCAACGTCAATATTTGGATGAAAATTGGCGTCTGGGAGTTTTTTGACATGAGAAATTTGATTTTGATGTCAATATGACTCCTGCTAGTAGAGGACGCCACCTACATATTTTTTATCTGGTTTGAAGAGTAATAACTTTTCGTCCGTACCTGTATAATACTACTGAGTAAAAAAATATACATTTACGACGTTTTTTACGTGAAAAAGGTCTCTTGGTAAAAATCGCTACGAGTAATGGTTTTCGAGATATTTGGAATCGAAATTATCAATACCTGTCATCATCACCTGACATAAATTAAACATGTTGATTAAATAGTTATTAGACTGAAATCATAAATTTGAAATGTTTTTGTTCCAAAAGTTCAACAAACACTATTTTATTTATGATTAATTAAAAAAAAATAAAAATTTCCCAAATTTATTATTTCAATGAAATAACTATCTACTCTCAACCTCTGTTTATTTTTCGTCAATAATGACATGTATTGACTATTTCCATTCTAAATATCTTAAGAATGGTTGCTCGGAGCGATTTTTACAAAGAGGTATTTTTCACGTAAAAAGTCACAGAGATGTATATTTTTTCGCCCGGTAGTTTTATACAGGTACGGACAAAAAGTTATTACGCTTTAAAAAAGTTAAAACACATGTAGGTGGCGCCCTCTACTAGTAGGAGTCATATTAACATCAAAATCAAATTTCTCATGTAAAAAAACTAACAGACGACAATTTTCACTTATAATATCACAAGAGCTTAAATTATTTTCGGAAATTTTTTTGAGGGCACGAATATTTTGAAAATTATCCCGAGTCGAAGACGAGGGATAATTTTCCTAAAATATTCGTGCCCGAAAGAAAATTTCCAGGAATAATTTAAGCTTGCGTGGTATTCGGTAAGAAAATTTCACACCTAAATTTGAAAAAAAATATATTAATCCAACATGACATTTAAAATAATTTCAATTTGTTAAGTTGGCCAAGGTATTGATGTTTTTGACATATTATGTGTTTTGTCATTTTTGTTTGCGATTCTGTCATTAAGCTATTACTAGTTTTAAAACGTCTGTACGTAGAGTAAGAAGTGTATAGCGAAATGTTGCGATTTGGAAAAGTAAACCAACAAGTCATTAAAGAAGAAATTGAAAATATAAAACCAGATAACACCCGAAAATCAAAATCAAGTGTATGGAAACAGTTTGTTGAATTTTGTGATGAAAAATCGTATAATATTCATGAGTGTATGAGTGTAGTACAGCTGGCTACTATACTGGAGGACTACGCATTTAATATGAAAAAGAAAAATTTTGAAGATTATAAGGAAAGTGTGGTCAAAGTGATGTGGAACTCTACTGCTAAGCAGTTGCAAGAAATTTATTACGAAAAATATAAAATAAAATTTAATCCGTTTTCTGATGTGGAATTTGTGACCGCCAGAGCTGCACGCGATGCTAAGCGCAAAATACTACAGAGAGATTCAGCAAAAAGAAAAGTGAGTGCTTCAGCCTACCTTTTCAACTGTCAAAAAATTTCCACTAAAGTTTCGTGGCGCCTCGAAAAAATTTCCGGAAATTTTTTCAGTTGCCATGGTAACTAGTCAACATTAAAGCATGTTATTGGTTGAAAAGTAGAGGTGTGAAATTTTCATCGAAATATTGACTTTACTTCAGAAATTATTTAGAAAAAATGGAAATAAAAATGAAACTTCTACACACTATATCTTTGAAACTAAGCATTTTAGGACATACATTTATATGAACTTTTTTACTTATTTTTATCTGCAGAATATGCTGCCGAAGTTTCCGGAATACAGTTCTGACCACCCTGTATATTGTCGTTTATTACATAATAAATTCAAAAACCGAAAATTAAATTATTTACAGACATGAATATTGATTCTGTCTTGTCTGTAAAATTATCATAATTTATTGCTTGATAAATATTAAGGAAATATTGATTTTTAGTTCAGATGTCTAGCCTAAAAATAGGTATAAATATAGTTTAGCAGAGTAGATCAAAATTTTATGTTTTTAATAGATTTATTTTATAAAGAATCAAATTAATAAAAAATAAAACATGAATGTCTTTAAAATTGCCAAGTGTCCTGGCGCATTCGCCATAATCACGGAACTCTAACAAAGTTTTTTAAAAAATTATAAGTTTTGATAATTTCATTAAGCTTGATTGATTATTTTATATTAACTATATTTTTCTGATTTTTTGAACTAAAAAAAATATATAAAAAAATGGATATCAAACCAAAACACATAAGTTTTTATTCCTAGCGCATTCGCCATATTTCTATATCTATATGATTTTTTTCTAAAACTGAAATATTTTAATATCTTGGGACATAAATTAATATTTTATATACTGTGTGGCACAAATATTCTTTTGTTATTTGTTAGATTTACTGTATGAAGCTGGCGCATTCGCCATTTATTTCATATTTAAGTTTAATTGTATTTTTAGACACTGTGAGCTGTGGCTGATCGTAAATTCTTAAGTAAAAAGTCTAATTGAAACCACTAATTTATTCCACGAATTTGGAGGTTCTGAATGAAGCTTAAAAATGTCAAAATAAACCAAAATTACTTTTTTAATCCAAAATTACCTCCGTTTAAATTGCGAAGATTATTCTCTTGATACTTCCGTGCTCCTGGTAGCAAAATCTTGGCTTTACCGACCAAACTGTGTTTTATAAACCGATCTCAAGTAAGACTTGAGTCGCGGCCAATGTTGCCAACTTTCTCAAATAGAATTTCCCACAAAGACGGTCAAAATTTTCCGTTTTTTTTTTCTAAAAATTTCCACGGCAGAGAATTTAAAAATTTTCGAAATATTTTTTATTTCTATAATTTTTTTTTCGCGTAAAAAAAATTAATGGGCTGTTATGTTAATGGGCTGTCGATATACATACATATTTCATCCCTAGAAATATTTGCACTTATTTATAATTCACTTTGTATTCGAGGGGAGGGGGTACAAGAATAATGTCCGATGCTAACCGAAAATGTGTATTTAGTTACGGTAATATTACTATAGTATGAATTTACTCACTTTCAAAAAAAACCTTATATGGGTATTTCGCCACTGCAAGAAAATCTACAAAATAGAATAGATATTTTTTGTAGACACTGCTGCATTAATCCAACGGAACCTACTTGTTAGTAAGTTAAGGTTTACAGATAAACAAATTTGCTAACGAACAAAAAAATGCTTAACATTTCGGAAAGTTTATCTCGCTCGTTCCGTCGCACAGAGGAGTATTTGCTGGATCTACCTGGCCAAAATTATTTAACACTGAAAATCGTTTCAAAATACTATATTTTGGTTAAATCTACGTATATTAAAAAAAATGTGTGATATTATTACTTTACAGCATATAATTTTGGTAGGTACTGAGATAAATGTATAAATAATTTTACTAAGACTATCAGACAATCGAAGTTCTTCAGTCTTGCGTGTTTTAGTTCGTTCGCTAGCCTCTTCAAATAACTTTTTCGGTCGTCCTGGCTTTGTCTGTAACTTTGGCAGCTCAAACACTCCCCTTAGCCATGTCTAATTATTTTTCCCTAATAGGTCGGGTCGTTGTTTTGCTGCAATCCAGTGACGCTTTATTTCGCACTTCACATATGAAAATTTATGCTTTATTTCCTTAATTTGTTCGTCGCTATAAGGCTCCAACGTTGTAAAATGATTTTTGACAATTTCTAACTTCTCCTTAATATCGAGGCGATTTTGTGCACTCATCAAGTCAAATATTTCTCTACGAGCCATTGCCCTAATGCCAGATGGTCCTAAAATAAAGGAAAATGCAAAATTACTAATAACTTGAATGCCACAGACCATAAAAAGTATCAGCAGATCAGCAGGAGATTATTATTTTTTTTTTACATTTCGCAAAACAGTAAAGCCCCATACTCACACTTCGCTACTTCACTTCGTTCTTTCCTCGCGTCCCTTCGTCGAAAAATCATATATTTACTATGGGAAATTGTCGATTTATGCGACTGTGTGTTCCTTCGTCAAAACGCTCCTTCCTCCGTTTACTTCCTCGAAACGCTCCTTCCCCGTACTGTCGGTTTTTGGAGGAAGTAGCAAAGGAATTATCACGAACACAAAAAATATTAAAATATATCAAATATATAAATCGATCTTGGATTTCATTCGTAGTTGATTTCTTGATTTGGCAGTACGTCTGTACAGGGTGTCCCATTTTCGTGTGTTTTGCAGCGTTTCTCGGTTATGAGTCGAGATACAAAGATGCGGTTTTCACATTACGCTGTTACTTTTTTATGAAACTAAAGATGCTACATACAGATATGTCCTAGCTCTCTTACTTCCTAAAATACAGGGTGAATCTGAAATTATTCCATTTTTCGATCCCCTTTTTATCATAACTTATCGAAAAGGTGAAAACGGCCTCCAGTACAGTTTTTCACGTAGAATGACGAGTTCAGTTTCCGTGTAGTTTATCAAAATATCACGATGCAAAGCGAAGTTATCTGGTAAAATTAAGTTAAATAAAATAAGAGCCGTTTAGCAGTACCTAAATAAATAAATATAGAGTATATTATAATTTTAGAAAGCTCATAACAAGGCAAATAAAATAAAAAATAATATATAGAGTGTTTCAATTCAATTCAAAATGTCTTTATTAGGTATATAAACAATTGTATACAAATTAAAATAATAACGATGGCGACGTTCACATTTGTACTCTTTCACGCAACCATCATTTTGATTTTATTACAAATTTTGTTGCAAATATTATTCCTAATCTTAAATTGAAAACCGCGTTTCGCTAGCTACTGTAATTTTGGAGTTACGATTTTTTAAAATTTTTAACCCCCTTACCAACCCCCACCCCCACCAAAAACTAATGGCCAGATTCTCGGGTGCCACAGTATTTTTGTGCCAAATTTGGTTAAAATCAGTTTAGCGGTTTTTGAGTTATCGTGTTACAGACGGACAGACAGACACCATGAAAATATTTTGTATTTAGGTCATTAATGACCCAAATAACTCATTTTGAGTGAAATTAAAAAAACTTTTTTTTGTCGATCTTAATAGGCTACCATACCTATTGGTATGGTCACAGGTATGGTCGAATAATAAATACCTAAACATGTCAAAATAAACCAAAATTACGTTTTTAATCCAAAATTAGCTCCGTCTAGTCTTCTGTGCTCCTGATACGAGAATCTTGGCTTTAGCGGCTAAACCGTGGAAGTTTGGGTTTTATAAACGGATCTCAAGCAAGACTTGAGTCGCGACTCAAACTGTGACGTAGTGTTCTGAATTGACTATACCTATAGTACATTTCTGTTCTCCTGATCACTTTCTGCGAAGTATTATGAATAAAGTTTGTTTTAACGTCATTTTACACAATCAATTGTGTATGTATACTGTTTACGCGTACCTACTCTGCATGTAATATTATTTTACGTATCTTCTTCCTTTTTTAATACAAGGAAATATTAATGAAAAAGGCAATATAATTATTAGATTTTTATTTTTTTACTTAGATTTTCATATACCTAGTTATCTAGTTAAAAATACTTTTTTAACAATTTCTTTAATAAAAATAGCAATGAAATTTTCTTTAGATAGTAAATAAATATTTCTAATAAAAAATACACATTCAGTATTATGAATACATTATTCTCAAGAAAACAGTTTTTCTAATGAAATGTGAAAAATGGATTTTTTATTCAATTTTAATAGTAAATTCTTCAATACAGTCAAGACAAATTATTATTATTTTAATTACAAGCCAGGATATTTATTGTTATGCATTTCTTAGATGGCATCCTCCTTATAAGTCTGCACTCCTGATGATGGGCGCGATCAATTAGTAACCAACTCTTAATAAACCGCCAACATACCAAAATAAAGACGGTATCGGCAACGTAGATGTTATGAAACTGTGTTACGCGATTGCCGGATTCTAAAATTTTTCAGAAGAATTCAGGTTTTTTTAGAATATATTAGTGTCCCACGTTTTTATACGATTTCTAGTTTATGAGGAGAGATATCAAGAGCCAGTTTCTTTATGAAACTAAAGATGCTACACCCAGATTTGCCCTAACCCTCTTTTTTTGCATTTTTGTCCTCCCCAAATTTTGCATTTTTCGCCTCGTATCTTGGTTATTTTATAACTTTTAGAAAGGGTGAATTAACAGTGGCATAAATAGCTTTTCGCTGAGAGTTGTCATTTTCGAAATATGACTCAAACTTGCATGTAGATGTAAACCTGTGTGTAGCATTTTTAGTTTTCATAAAAAAGTAGTACAGTATTAAGAAGGATAGGAATACAATATAACATAGGAACATCTTTCAAAACACAAAATACACATAGATCCATATTAACACACACTAAACCAATGAATACTGAACCACAAACAAAAAAATGTAATATACAAAAGCAATAATTAAATGTTCGAATTAAAGAACGTAAAGATTATTTAAGAAAGGGCGACTTACACAAATCTAAGATTTGTGAGCATTCACAGGGACACAGGGCCCAGAATAGATTTTAACAAACCCAAAATTATAAAGAAAGAAGTGATGGCCTTCAAAAGAAAAATAAAAGAGGCTTTTTTAATACAATCTAATACAAATAAATGTATTGCTTGTGCATCTGTAGAGGTTAGTAATGTATGGCAATCGCTTCTTTGATTTAAAAGAACATAACATAAATAAACATAACATACGTAAAAATTAAAAACAAATTAAAAATAATCATACAGAAGTTTGAGGTTTTTTGGTTTTACCTTATTAAGTATTTGTTAATTTTGAAGTTTAACTTGATATAATGTCATTTTAACAGAACGTCAACGGTTTTTGTAGACGTATCTGTTTAAAAAAAACTAATGTGTTCTCGAATAGTTGCATTTGAATATTTTAAATAGTTTTTTTTCTTTGTTCTTTGTATTTTTTTTGCTTCCGACAACTTTTCAAAACATTAAGCATTTTTTTGTCCGTTAGGGAAATTTGCACGCAGTAGTGTTTACAAACAATAACTATTTTATTTTGTAGACTTTCTTGCAGTGGCGAAATACCCATATAAAACAGGATGCAGGAAAACCGCATCTTTGTATCTCTATACTCGCATAAATGAGAAACCTTGTAAAACACGAAAATGGGACAAACCTCTACTTGAGTCGAGTGAGTAGCAGTAGCAGCAAGACAACCATGCCAACGTCTGTCTTTTCCTGCAGCCGATACGCTGCTAGTCTCGACCTCTTCGCCGTTCCTGCTCTCCTGCTAGCACGAACCCAACCTAGTCGAACGGTCTCGGCCGTTTCGAGGTTTTCTGCCCGGGCCCGGGTTTGCAGGAAACATTCCCTTGAATTACACACAGTCCTGCGACAGATTACCGACTACTCTGCGCTGTTTTGGCATCGTCGTTTCGGGTATAGTTTTCGCAAAAATTCAGCCTAGTTAGTTCGTCGGTCGAATCGCGATGAAAATGATCCTCCTCGCCGACACTGCGATTTCCTGCGAGAGCACTGAGAGAGAGGATAGAATCGTGAATAGTCTCTGCTGGTTGCTGCGCTCCTGCTGAGAAATCTGACGTTGTTCGACCGAGAGAGAAATTTTTGTCTTTACTCTCTTTGTGTGTTCGGTTTGCGTATGTTCTTGGATTGATAGAAAGAATTAAACGGAGAGATAGGATAATGATTGAAATATTTGGCAATTGTAGATTGTACGGGAGGAGGAAAGTTGATCCATTGTGTTCCAAGATTGTGTCCCCTTTTCTTAAGACTCATCCATCATACATGTAAGATTTTTTTTTGTTTACTTTCTTTATAAAATAATAAACAATCTAAACAACTAACAAAACCATAACTCGTGACAGGATAATTAAAATGTTTTAAAGTATTATATTGTCAGGAAAACAAATATATAATAAATCACAGACTCACCAAATAATCCCTGAAGCATTGACCCTGAGCGGAGGCGTACTTTAATACCTGTCACAATTAAAAGTAAGGATAAGTGTCCAGTTCATAATTCCGACCTACTTAACTGCTATGTGCCGATATTGTTTTGCCCTAACTACCTATTATTCATTTCCTATTTATCTTACTAGATGGACTAATTTATCTCTGTCTCTCTCAATACAAGATTTACAAACATATCTATGCAAATGCACTGCTTGGCCTTCCGCCCACGCACCCCCTGATGGCGCGGACTCCAGAGTAATCAGCCGCACGGGCAACAGAATAAACACAACATATCGATCCCGAGATTCGAGGACCCTGGGGGCCTGTTCCCGCCGCTGAAGACCCGGAGGTACCGTCCCAGACATAATAATAATGTCCGTTGTCACACGGCGTACGGAATCCCAGATCCCTGCCGTGTGCGACGTTGCGACATTACGAGGATTCGCGTCCCTGCTACTATGACATTACGGGATCCCAGATCCTGCCAAGCAACATTAACGGGCCTATCCTTGCGCTTCCTCAAGCTAAGCAGTACTAACTCTACTGAGAACAGAAATTCACTAATCCACCTAAAGCTTACGTGGCTATCATATTAACTAATTAGGTACTTTATAAAAGAACTATCCAATCTCTCTCTCTCTCTTGATTACAAATTTACTTATCTCATCAAATACTAACGTACTGTCTTGCCCCCGTCCACGCCCCCCCGTGGCACGGTCTAGACGAACCAGAAGACCCGGATACAGCGGCTGAATCTCTCGGGGTCCCGCTCCCGCATCTGGTTACGCCCAGAGGCACAATATAAAAACCGGTGATAACCAGGATTTTACTCCCTACACCGTTGCGACATTACGAGGAATCGCGTCCCTGCTACTATGACATTACGGGATCCCAGATCCTGCCAAGCAACATTAACGGGCCTATCCTTGCGCTCCTCCTGACTAGACAGCACCGACTCTACAGAGTAAAGAGATTCAATAGCCTATCTAAACAAAGCTCACGTAGCTGCCGCATCGGTATACCGCCGCATTATTTAATTACTAACCCTATCTAACTTTCATATTCTATATTTTGACCTAGCATGTATACGGCGCAGTTATTTAATGTAATATTTAATAATATGTGTACGCAAATGATATCTAACAAAACGTATCAATATATTTATCAAAATATTCATGATCTAATTAATTAATAAACTACGACACTTAGTGAGATGTACTCACCCTGCTTCTGCTTATATCACTGCACTAACTAACTAATTAACTTTACTTTAACTGACACACTATTCACGCCACCGCACTCAAAAACTATACTGTGCGTCGGAATATGTGTATTTTTCTGCATTAGGTAATATTCTCAGACTTTCTTTTTCGAAACAGAATTGTTTCGACCAATCATCGTTCGATTTTGAACGCTTTTCTAGGAATACTTTTACCCCTAAATCGGAGCGCAGGACGCCCATAAAAATCAGATATGGCGTGACATGCTTGAGACGCAGAAATACTTAGCAGGCACAAACTCTTAAAATGTGTCGTTTTAAAACCTATGTTAAAAGAAATATTATTGGGAAAATAAACTCACGTTATATACAGTCTCAGGGCTTTGACAAAAGCCAGTATCTGAGATGTCTCCAGAAGAGTTCGCATAAGCAGTTTTCAATAAATTTCCACATCTCCAAGAGTTTCTCCATATTTTTTATCAACTCTTGTTTTATTAACTCTTGCTGGTGATTTATGTATAGTATGATCAGATAAAACATAGAATATAAATATAATAAATAAATAAATGCCTTTATTGTCAAAAAATTTTACAATTTGTAGACAAAGGTAAAGTAAACAAACAAAAGAGAATATAAAACAAGTATAAAAACTACATTGTCAGTCAATTATTGTTTAAAATAAACATTTATAACTGTTTATAATGTCAAAGAATAAAAAAATAAAAATAAGATTCAAAAATATTTAGTAAGTTTATAGTACCTAAATATAGTAATAGCAAATATTAGACCAGTGCTTACAAGATCAAATTCGATTATCAAAATATAAGTCATTTACGGCGTAGAAAGCCTTGTCTAGTAAATAAGATTTCAATGCTTTGCCAAATGAAGAAAATTATGTCATGGATTTGATTTCAAATGGCAGGTGATTGTGCATTTTTTTCGAGTTGTATAATATTGAACTTTTAACTAACTCTGAGCATGGGGTAGGTAGATAAATATCTTGCCCCGCGTTCCTGAGTGGATAAGTGTGAGATGGCCTTTCTTGAGAAGCTGATACATGCTTACGTATTAGGTAAACGGATTCAAATATAAATAAGGAAGGAAGAGTTAATATTTTTATTTTTTTAAAAAAGTCCTGGCAATGAGTTCTGCTGTTTAGTCCCAGTGAATATCGAACAGCTCTCTTCTGGAGCCTTAAAATGCTGTCAAATTGAGTCGCACAACACGTACCCCAGAATGGAAGGGCATATCTGAGGTGCGACTCAAAAAGTGCATAGTTCTAGCCACTAATAATGCTATCTATGTATTCGTGCATGAGAGGCGGAACTGACATCTCTTGTACCCATTTTTGACAATTTTGTTTGACGTTTCAGTTGACGCATTTGAATTTGATTTGAAACTTTCCGTATTCGATGAACTTTTTTGAGCTTATTTTATGTTATTTATTATTTATTCTACAATTGGTTTTGTTCAAGGATTGTAGATTATATGGGAGGGGATTCGGAAGGGAAATGGAAGGTATAGTGACAATCAACCTTAAATCGTAATTTTCGGATAGTTAGCTGATTATTTGATGTTTAAAATAGAGTATGCCGCGTTTTTGCCTTGAAAGCTGACCAGTCTAACAAAATCATGGTATTAAACTCTTAACAACTCAAAATGCTATGAAACAATGTATGCTAGGGGTCTGTCTACGAGACAAAATTCGTAATGAAACCATCAGGAGGCAAACAGGAGTTACCGATATAATTCAGGAAGTGGTGATGAAATGGCAATGAGCTGGTCATGTTGCTAGATTGGATATGCGAAGACAAACTACGAGTAAAACAAGTGTGGGAAGTGTGTTTTTGAAAATTCATTCATTCCCATCAAAGTCTTCACGTCTCAATCCATTCAAGAATCTTGGCAACAGCGCCGTCACGACGGTGTTCTGCTATCGCTGCCATCGCTGTTACCTCTCGAAGCACGCGTGCAGGTACGCGGCGTACCTCCTGCGTGTCCTGCTCTCCTGCTACCTAGCCACGAAATTCCGAGGTTTTTCCCGAACTTCTACGCGGGTCTACCGACCATTTTCTTCATCTCGTTTTACCGAAATTCGCGCTATTATTCTCGGCGTCAGCGTTCGTACCGTACCATCTGAATATTTCGCGAAAAAAGTGCGAAGGAAAAGATGCGATCTCTAGTTTGTGTTGAGAATGGTAGGATGTATGCAACCAGATATATTTGCAAGGTGTTTAACTGGTTGCATATTAGTTATTAAGAATCAAATACATTTAAATTTAAACGTATTTGTTAAGAATGAAAGTATCTTAGGAAAGTATGAAATTTTGGATAAGGATTCTTGGAGTAATATTATACAGGGTCTTCATGGAAATATTGCGTTAACAAAAAATTTTTTAAATAAAGGTTTATTTTAAGTCCTGCACTAGAGTTTGCGAATGAAATGTATTCAAATACCGGATTTCTGACACAATTTCAAAATAAATCTCTGCCATTTAGAAGTGTAATGGATTCACAACCAACAATTTAATAGATGAATGGATGTTAGGGATATGTGTTATATGTTACATCTTTTACGTTGGTTTCTATGTAATTTGACAAATAAATAAAGCTGTCTCTTTAGTTGTCAGTTTTGAGTCAATATTTTTTAATTCTTTTTCGTGTCGATTGCTGATTGAATTGGAGCCAGAAATGGCTCAAAACGAAATAAGTAAATTACCAACAGATATTCAGGCTGAAGCGACAAACGCCATATCCAAACTACTTCCATATAAATCCCGAATAACTTATGAAAAGGACTACAAAAATTTTCAAAAATGGAAGCAATTAAAAAACGTGCGAGAAGAAATAAAGTTTTAAACCTATCCTCGCTGTTAAAGTACTATTTTATCTACTATTTTTGATAGATATAAGGCAATTTTAACAGTTGCTATGGAAAAAAGTATTTAAACGTTACAGTTAAACAGCAAGCATAACTTTGTACTTATTTGATGAATAGATATAGGGTATACCGGGTGTTGCATCGTCGAGCGGGACATAGGAAATCCCATGTAAATTTTAATGGGGTCAATTATTGACTTCCCTAATTATTTTACAGAATAATTCTATTTAGGTTTATTGAAGAGCACTAAAATCCACATTCAAAAGAATAACTTTAGATATTTTTGATTAGCCCGTTTACGAGTTATCGCCGATTTCTTTTTAAATATTTCTCCTTTCTTATGGCCCTGTATTTACTTATGAGCACCAGTCAAGGTAAAAGATAACTGTCAAATGAAGTTGTCATTTAATAGTACCTAAATTAATAAGTTATTGAATATTGTAATAATACTATAATTAACCTTGTAATTGATTACTTTATTTCACTTTAATTCATATTAATTTGTATTTATAAATACATCTTTAAGATTTCCGATGTAGGAATGAGTTTTCAATAATAAAATAAAGCACTAAATAGGTAAATTTCTGAAATGACAACTTCATTTGACAGTTATCTTTTACCTTGACTGGTGCTCATAAGTAAATACAGGGCCATAAGAAAGGAGAAATATTTAAAAAGAAATCGGCGATAACTCGTAAACGGGCTAATCAAAAATATCTAAAGTTATTCTTTTGAATGTGGGTTTTAATGCTCTTCAATAAACCTAAATAGAATTATTCTCTAAAATAATTAGGGAAGCCAATAATTGACCCCATTAAAATTTACATGGGATTTCCTATGTCCCGTCCGACGATGCAACACCCGGTATTTGATATAGGAATACTTTTTTATAGCTTTATAGGAAAGTTTTTTTTTAAATTTTTACAGTTATCTTTCGATTTGTCATAAGTTTTTAAACAAGTTGATTTTTTGATTTAAATCCATGATTAAAATTTAAAAAAAATCCGTTGATTTAAATCACGATTTAAATCAAGTTGATTTAATCATCATCATTGACTGACGTACTTATTTTTATTCTAGGTTATCTTCATCACAGAATATATGTCATCTGGCTCTTTGAAACAATTCCTGAAGCGCACCAAACGCAACGTCAAAAGAATACCCCTACCCGCGTGGAGGAGATGGTGCACTCAAATCCTCTCAGCCTTAAGGTAATTAATCCCTCCCCCATCCCCCTGACACTTTTTTTTATTGTAAAACCATTCTATAATTTGATACTATAACCCCACTTTTGTAATAACTTAGACAGTAAGACTTTTTTACTTGTATAAGGCGAACATTTAGATTTTTGTCGAAATGTATTAGTTTATAGTTTGTAAGGAATTTCTAACCACAATGAGTTATTGTTTGTAAGTATGAAAACTTGAAATGTGGTTCATTTTGATCCTCGATCGTTTGTCTGTCTTCAACGCGCGGGAAATTTAAATTTTGAATGAATTCATGTAAGTAAAATCCGGAAAAAGAAACGATCTTGGATGCGAATTTAATTTAATATGTAGTAGATTTGGTTAATTTTCAGGTTTTTTAAGTAAAAAGTAACGAAAGGTAAGTAAGATTCTGTTAGAAGGAGAATTTTGATGAAGGTATTACAGTAAACTGTCGTGGGACTTACCGATGGTGTTAGTTGAGTACGATTAACGCGAGATGGCGTCAGTATTCTATGGAATTTCGGGCTTGGTGAGTATGGCTTCCGTTGTTACCGTTCTGTGGTAGTTCCAGTGAATACAGACCAGCGAATATAGTTTTAATAAAAATAATAAAGATAAACAACTAAAAGGTTATTCTAATTCATTGTTATATTTAATTATACAAGGGATTTAAAGATAATTTTTTCATGAATTAATTTTCTTTTTTTTTTGATACGCATTAACTGTTATTTATTTTAATACCGGGTACGTCTCAAAAGTCTATGTAAAAGTAGTATGTAAGTATTATGACATAAATTAGGATTTATTGACGTATTTAATTGTTTTTGGTCACTTCCTGTTTTACCGGAAAGGACTACAACTTTTGATTTTTAAATGGCACCCTCGGTTGGACAGAAAATGACACTCTGAATAAAATGACATATCATATGTCAACTTTTGACATTTTCACATTAAAAAAATCGTATTTTAAATGTCATTATATAGTGCCATGGATGTGTTAAAAACACTAATTTTTAATCAAGGAGCCTCGGAAAAAAGAGATTTGATCGTCTAATGTTTTTTTGTCTTGTCTTGGCACGTTAGAAGATGCCCAAACCGTATTTTTAGGCATATATCAATTTTTTTAATTGGATTAAGGGTGGATCATAAGCATATTTGGAAAAAGTATTTTTTTACGAATGATTTGGTACCACACACTTGGTATTTCGAGTCAAATTGTCGTTATGAACCGCATGTTACAATTTCAAATAAACCATATGCGAAAATGTCAAAAGTTGACATTATATGTCATTCTATTCAGAGTGTCATTTTCTGTGGAATAAAGTAAAAAAATACCAAGGGTGTCATTTAAAAATCAAAAGTTGTAGTCATTTCCGGTGAAACAGGAATTGATAAAAAACAATTGAATACGTAAATCAATATTAATTTATATCGTATATCAACATACCAAATCTCGTTTTTTTATCTGAAAAAATAAAAAAGTTATAGGGATGAGCCACTTTTGAGACGCACCCGGTATATGTCTAAATATTAATTCAAAATTATATTAAATTTAGCTCATATGTCCGATTTTGTTTTTATACTTCTAAGCTGTTTGTTGTTAACGTTAAAGGGGTAACGTATGCAACCAGATATACTTGCATGGTGTTTAACTGGTTGCATTGATATAATGTTGGAAAATTCGTTATTAACGACATTGACAGATTTCAATTATGATTTATAAAAATATTATCGATACAAAAATCGATACCGATAAAGAGTATGGATATTTTTTCAAAACAAGACATCTCTAATAAAATTTGATAAGTATACTTTAACATACAAAAAAAATCATCGAAAATGAATTAGAATAGTCATTTCTGACTGCACAGTGAGGTAATTCGCCCATCGGTTGGTCCTTTCGAGCCAAAAATATCGAAATAAAAAAACGAAAGCGAGAAAATATTGAGAAAGAGAGAGATGAGGGCGAAAAAAGGTCTCTGATCGTCGCAGAAAAATACGGGGAGGCCCAAAAAAGCGGCTAGATAGAACGCTACTATCCATCTCATCACACACACTCGAGAGAAAGTCGGTTCTATGAATCCAGTATGTTTTCTTTACAGTTACTTGCATTCCTGTACGCCGCCAATCGTCCACGGCAATCTGACCTGTGATACCATATTTATTCAACACAATGGACTCGTCAAGATAGGCTCAGGTAATCACAAAAACAAAACAAAACCAAAAAAAAATAGAATCAAACGCCAGTTCGCCGCAAAACACCAAAATACCGTGCTTTAAAATGTCGCGTTTCGCTAAGCTTGTTACTATCGTTATTCTGTTATTCGCGAAATGGGCGTTTATGTAGGCACTGGGTTGGTATTGTAACCCAGCGTGACAAAATTGGCGAAGAAATAAATTATGGTACTCGACCGATAGGAACAAAGAACTAGGAAGGAATGGGACCAATATCTATGTTCATATTGTTTTATTCACGGCGATGATAAGTTAGACGTTTATAGTTTTTTTTTGAAAATGTGGATTTTTTTTAAACGTAGTAGCATCTTTGTTATTTTAAATGGAACACTCGGTATATTATTATTTTTTTGGAAACTACGTTCATATATCGTAATTTCTATTCTAAATCTACCTGTAATAGTTTTGGAGATAGAAAAATGAAACATTTTGTGTAAAATTGACAAAAACATGATCTTTTTTTTTTTTTTAAAGGGATTTAAAAAAAATCTAATTTAGTATGGTATCTTATAAAAATCCCATATTAAATAGGAATTTTTAAAGATCCCACTTAATGTGGGATTGTTAAGGATCCCCGTTTAATACGGGCTTTTTTAATTGATCCCCTTTAATGTGGGCTTTCTTTAAAAATCCCATTCATATGGGATTTTTTTGATATGGGTTAATAAAAGTGGCCATTATAATACGGGATTTTTAAGAAATAAAAAATTCTATATCGTCAGTTTACAAGCAAAATATACTAATCGAAAAAAATTTTAAATGCATTTTTTCTTAACAAAATAACTCTTAATGAATTTAAAAGTAATAGGGATTTTTTAAAATATCTAATTTAATATGGGATCTTTAAGAAAAATCTCATTGAATGTTGGCCTTCTTTAAAAATCCCACTTAGTGGGGTTTAAATTTTTGAAAACTACCATTTAATATGTGGGCTTTTTATTTTTTTAATAGTCCCATTTAAATATGACCTCTTTGTTATAAGTATTGTTTAGACTTAAGACTTGCTAAATTTTTAATTTATTTACTTTAGTAAATATTTTTTTTATTTTCCTGTGTAATATTCAATGGGTTGATTTCGTCAGATCGAATATATCGACTTTCCTTAACCTATAAACCAAATTTCCATATAATTAATTCATGATTTTATCAATGCTTTTCAGAATCATGTTTCTGACAATTTTACAAGTTTTATTTATTTTTTACCTCAAAAACTATAAGAGATAAGTATAGGAGAGTACAATATAAAATTTATGGGAAACGGAAGTAGTTTCGAAAAATATAACAATATACCGCGCGTTCCATTTAAAATATCAAAGATTCTACCACTTTTCAAATGATGCAGTAGCACAGTAACGCTAAAAATAACAAAAAAATCCTATAACCGGTTCTCCATAAATTCCTTATAGTTCCCTGTTTCTATTGCTTTAGATAGGTAATTTATTATTACGCTTGGTAACAATGCCAATCGAGCGCCTATATAAACGCTAAACTTATGAATAATAGTCTTAATCATCTACTGATGATGCTAACATGGTTAGCGAAACGCGCGTTCGGATGTAAAAGTGTTTTGGTGTTTTGTGGCGAACTAGCGTTTTATTTTGCTGTTGTATAACGCCAAAAAGGTAACCTCAACTGTATAAAAACCGAAAAATACATAATATATACAATAAAACACATAAAAAGTCAAAAATTCAGTAAGAATAGCGAGTATTAGTATGTCGTGCGCAAAATATAAGTCAAAAAATTATTGGTTGCATTTGTTTGTTTTTTTTTTCTGAACTTTTTTGGATAATAGTGCGCTGCACGGTCGTCTAGGATTGTGGGATGGGCGCTGTTACGCGCATGTCTGACAGCGGAGCTGTCAATCAGTTTAAGCGTCCGATTTTTTACGTCATATCTGTCAAAAGAAGTGTTTTTTTGTGCTGTGGTCGAAAATTGAGTCTATTCATTCATTTCGGGGTATTTTTTTCAGTATATTACTGCAAAAATATTAAATTTTTAAAGTATGTACTTACAAGATGCCCTGTAATGAATTTTTGACTTCCTGTATACACACAGTGTGCTTCAGAATTAAATACAAATTTCAGTTAAGATTAAAAAAAATAGGAGAGTATTATAAATTTTCAGGTAAGCAAATTTTAATAAAATTTCACGAAGATTTGTTTATCTGTCAATTTTGAAAATCCCTGTCATTATTTGTGAAATAAATTGCTTCTAGATTAACAAAATCTCAAAAAAAATACATTTGTTTTAATAATATTTCTGAGGTTTAGTCTATTTGTTTAATATAAGAACATTTTTTATCCAAATCTTTTTTTTTTATCCAACATTTTCTTTTTTCATTCTTTAGGTATATTTTTATTTTTAATATTGTATATAATAGTTTATTTTATACGTAGTTTATATTTACTTCTTATCATTGAATGGCTAGCCAAAGTAAATGTAAACTATATACATTGCTTGTAAGAATTGTACCTGAAGATTTTGTAAATAATAAATAGGCTAAATCCAAGAAATAATGCAGAAAGTAATATT
The DNA here is from genome assembly GCF_002938485.1 of Sitophilus oryzae. Lineage (NCBI taxonomy): Eukaryota > Metazoa > Arthropoda > Insecta > Coleoptera > Curculionidae > Sitophilus > Sitophilus oryzae. Next base: position 102,766 of record NW_022147146.1, read on the forward strand.
TTTAAATGTTCATTTCTCTGAAACGCTCTGTATATACGGTGTGATCAGATGAAAACGATGTCACAGTAAGCGTAGATAAAACATTTTAGTTCGAGCTTACTGTGACTGGGTTTTGGTTTGAAGAGTTATAACTTTTCGTTCGTTCCTGTATAAAACTACTGAGCTAAAAATTATTCATTTACGACGTTTTTTACGTAAAAAAGGCCTCTTGGTACAAATCGCTACGAGTAATGGTGGTCGAGATATTTGGAAACGAAATTATCAATACCAATCATCATTGACATAAATTAAACATGTTTTAAAATGTTTTTGTGCCAAAAGTTCAACAGAAACTGTCTGTCAATAATGACATGTATTGACTATTTCTGTTCTAAATATCTTCATAACGGTTCCTCCTAGCAATTTTTATCAAGAGACATTTTTTACGTAAAAAGTCACGGAAATGTATACTTTTTCACTCAGTAGTTTTATACAGGTATGGGCAAAAAGTTATTATTCTTCAAAACTGGTAAAACACATGTATGTGGCGCCCCCTAAAAATAGAAGTCATATTGACATCAAAATCAAATTTCTCATGTCAAAAACCTCCCAGAAAACATAATTATATTACTTCAGAAATAAATAATACTTTTTATTATAATTATTATAATTCTCTAAATAATTACGTTACTTCAGAAATTATTTGGAAAAAATCGAAATAAAAATTAAACTTCTACACCCTGTATCTCTGAAATTAAGCATTTTAGGACATACATACATTTATACGAACTTTTTTACTTATTTTTATCTGCAGAATATGCGACCGAAGTTGTATAAAACTGGAAATAAAAAGTGTTATTTCTAGGCCTACTATGACATTGTTTTCATTGTATATTGACCATATTTAATAGAAAATTAATTGGGTTAATAGTAAAAAAATTATAAACAGAATTTTTTGGAAAAAGAAGTTTTTTTAACTAGTCAACAAAAGTGACACTTAAACCGCTGTGACAGCTGTCTGCTCAGACCCGCGCATGCGGGACACTCGCAGCAAGTGTCGGCTACGCCCCCCGCTCCCCTCGCGAGTCCTCGTCTAGCCTTTCGCGCGCGTAAGTGCGGTTATGTCGCTTACGCGCGCCACGGAGGCGTTTCGAAGGCTATTTACTCAAAAATTGTAAAGCCGACGCTTCAGTCTTGCGGTCCCAGTCAGTTTCCACCGAAAACGCGAAAAAATCCACTTATTTCGAACAAAAAACTAAAAAGTAGGGGAGAGTGTGTTAAATTGGGATGAGGAGGTAATTCGAAGGAATAAAAAGCAGTGGAGACTGGTTCGACGGTGCCCGTTCCCGCAATCCGACGCCGTCAGCTTTTTCGATCGTCGAAATCTGACTGTCAATGCTGTCTAACGCTGATTGGGTGTTTGTTTTTTCTTTTGACGTTTAGTGGCGCCCGAGTCCATCAACCATCACGTGAAGACGTGCGCGGACGAGATCAAGAATTTGCATTTTGTCGCCCCGGAGCATCCGAGTGAGTATAATTCAATTATTTCTATATTAATTTATTGTTTTAATATTGTCTAGTAGTAATAATAACAATAATTTTGTTACAGGTACGTACTTAGCTTATTACAAACAAGATTGAGAAGAAAATAAGTTTTTAACGGGATTTTTTAAAATCCTACTTAATATGGGATCTTAAGTAAAATCATTTAATATTGGCATTCGCTAAAAATCCCATTTAATGTGTTTTTTTTTAAATTCCCATTTAATATGATTTTTTTGAAAATAATTCCATTTAATGTGGACTCTTTAAAAATCCCGTTCAATATGGGATTTTTTTTATATAAATTAATAAAAATCATAATTATGATAAGGGATTTTTAAGAAATAAAAAATCCTGTACCTCCAATTTACAAGCAAAATACACTATTAATACACCTTATAATTCGAAAATATAATTTTTTAATGCATTTTTTATAAATAAAACATCATGGAATGGATAAATATGAAAATAATCGGGATTTTTTAAAAAAATCTAATTTAACAGGGAATCTTTAAAAAAATCCCATATTAAATAGGAATTTTTAAAGATCCCACTTAACGTGGGATTTTTATTAATTCCCCTTTATTATGGGCTTTTTTTAAATAATCCCAGTTAATGTAGACTCTTCTTTAAAATCCCGTTTAATATGGGATTTTTATTACATAGAGTAATAAAAATCATAATTATGATGTATCGCCAGTTTACAAGCAAAATACACTATTAATACACCTTATAATTGGAAAATATAATTTTTAATGCATTTTTTATAAACAAAATATCATGGAATTGATAAAAATAAAAACAATCTAATTTAATATTCTTAATCCCATATTAAATAGGAATTTTTAAAGATCCCACTGAAATGTGGGATTTTTTAAATATTCCCATTTAATACGAGCTTTTTAAATAATCCCATTTAACGAGGGCTTTTCTTAAAAATCCCATTTAATATGGGATTTTTTTGATACGGGTTAGTAAATATCGCCGAATTTTTAAGAAACAAAAAATTCTATCTACATATATCGTCAGTTTACAAGCAAAATTCACTAATCGAAAAAATTAAAATTTTTAAATGTAATTTTTCTTAACTAAATAACTCTTAATGAACTTAAAAAGTAATAGGGATTTTTTAAAATATCTAATTTAATATGAGATCTGTAAAAAATCCCACTTAATATTGGCCTTCTTTTAAAATCCTACTTTAACAGGAGAATTTTTGAAAACTACTGTTTAATATGTGGGCTTTTTTATTTTTTTAATAATCCCATTTAAATATGAGCTCTTTTTAAAAACCCCATTTAATATGGGCTGTTTTAAAAATATCCCATTAATATGGGATTCTTAAAATCCCATATTTTTGAACTCTTGTATTTAAGTCGATTAAGTACTAACATAACTGACTATTTCCCTCCTCCCTGCTGTAGACATAAGCCCCGCGCTGGACATCTACGCGTTCGGCATGTGCGCCCTGGAAATGGCCGCTTTGGAGATCATCGGCAACGGCGACTCCGGCAAGCGGGTGACCCAGGACAACGTGCGGCAGACTATCGACCAGCTCGAGGATCCCGAACAGCGAGACTTTATCGAGAAGTGCCTGCAGATCAACCCGGAGGACAGGTGGACGGCCAGGCAGTTGCTGTTCCACCCGTTGCTGTTCGAGGTGCACAGCCTCAAGTTGCTAGCGGCTACGGTGTTGGTCAAGAATTCAGGTAAAATATGTGAGTGTAGTCATTATCATTTCATTTTTTTTTCGTGCATTAAGCTTCATTCTGGTTTAATTAACTGGTTTCAGTTAGCGTAGAGGTTTGTTCCTCTAATTTCAATTTAAGCACCATAATAGTCTTCCGACGCGAAGTTGCCATTACCTTCCTAATTGTCACTCGCTTCAATGCCAGTGTACTTAGAAAAGAACCTTAAAAACATTTGTTTGTCTTTGAATACAAATATTAAGGAAGGAGCATATCAAAAATCTTAGATCCACCGCTATGGGACTCAAATATGGCCGACTTAAATTCCGGTTTATCAGTGCCGTTCTAATTTAATTTAAAAAGTGTAAAACTATGATGTAGGGTAGACGTGGGGTAGACTCAATAATTTGTTGTTTTATTTTACGTTGTGAATAAATGTTGGTAGTTATTAAAATTGTTATAAAAATATATATTATAATTCTAATAAAAATAGATAAGTTATAATAATTATTTATTAACACAAACAGGTAAGTCAAATTGACGTGTCTAAGTTCTTTGACATCTAATCTTTGACAAATAGTAAATAAAGCAAAAATGCAATAAAAAAAAATATAATTAGTTAATTTAAGTGAATTATCATAAATGATCAGTTTACTACAAATATGTATATTATATGGTCACTTACTAGTGAAAAGTTATTCCATTATTTCCCTCGATTTTTGACCGAGATCTACCGCACGCTACACAACCAACTATTTTAGAGTCATTTTCGATAAATCGCGATAGTGTCACTGTTAATTTAAGTTCTGCCACAATTTCCATCTAGATTTACTACCTTTATACAACTATCCGTAGTAGAATAAATAATAAATAACATAAAGTAAGCTCAGTAAAGACTGACAAAAAAAATCCACAAAATTTCGAATCAAATTCAAATGTGTCAAATGAATCGTCAAACAGAACTATCAAGGATCCCCACCCTAGAGTCCTTTTTCCGCCCACCATGCATGAATACATGGATGGATAGCATTATACTCCTTCCTTAATCTTTTTATTCAAAGCGTAATATGATGTTTAACCTGCAACCCAAGTTACTCTATGACGACACTAAAATTCATGAGACATTACAGAAATCTACAATTTTTAATTTCCCGATGTTGATAGTAGATGGCGCTATCGGTATAATAAATACAAGTTTTTAGATTAGAAATGCCACGTTAATCAAAATGAATTAAAGTCATACTAAAGTGGGAAGAAATAATATTCATAATAATATTCCAAATATTATTATTATTATTGTTTCTTATTGTTTCTATGCTAATCTTACGTCTTATATAAACGGTTATCGCTAACAATATAACACTGCCTGTGACCCGAGACTTATTAATCCCCAGTTAATCTTAAAATTTTTAAGTTTTTGTACAGAAAAATACTTGCCTATACAATGCCATAACGATCCAAAAATGTGATAACCCCGAGATTGTATTATTTATTTTGTAAATTGAATTTTTTAAATTCGTTTTGGCTAACATCACACGCTCAGAGCCGCGCAGTCTGGAGTAAACACGTATAATTAAAGGTTATTAATGGATAGCTAGTGTTTTTTTATAAATAGGTAACTCCAGGGGCGTACCTTTTTATTTTCTTTATATTCGGAGAATATTATTATTTTTTGTATGATTTATTAGATCTCGGATATAAGTCGTATCAAAGTTTGTGGCTCTTGGTTGTTGTTTCGTCGCACTCAGTGATGAAGTTTTCTGGAATCTGCATTTATTGTTGTATCGTAGCTTCGATCTACTGAGGTGTTCATTGAGGAGACAGTGACCTGTTAAAAATCCCGCAACAATCCGAAGATTATTCTTACTTAAATCAAGGAAAATCTTTGATTTTTCTCGGGTATAAGTTTTGAGAAATTTCTTTGAGTATCATAGACTGTTTGAGGGTTCCCATTCCAGGTTACGGATCAAGAACGGTAAACTAATAGGATTACTCATCCTCATAAGACGTATGTTCGCCTCTTCCCGCGCTTCAGCTGACAGTTGTGACGTCATTGTAGTCCTTGTCATGATAGTGTGTATTATTAGTTGCCTATGGTAAACTTATAAAAATAACAGCTGAGAAATGTTGAGTTAATTATTTTGTCAATTTTAAATGTGAAAAAGGTATCTTTAAAGTTTTTAGAGCTATAAAGTGTATAAATACGTTCATTTTGTGGTGTGGATTGTGACGAAGTGCTTACTAAGTGCCTACGATATTGTTTATTAATTATTTTAAAGCAAAATATGGAAGTACTCTAAAAAGAATGCCTGCAAAAGGTGATGCTGGGAACTGCTGTTCTTAAAAATGCATTATCCGAGTATTTAATACGATTTATACAGTTAATTTTCTATACTGCATACATAAGGTGTTTAAATAAATAAACTAAATAATGAACGTTTTGCATTCGGCAACTAATAATACACGTGTGTATTATTGGTTGCCGGATAAGGACTGATAACCATGACAAGGGCTACAATGACGTCACAAAGCGAGGAGTTTTCGCATGCACCTGGCGGACACTTTTGGCTGAATAAGCAGTCCTATTAGGTTAACTATTCTTGGTTACGGATGGAGTCTTCCATGTTGTAGAGTTGCGCTTTAAGGTGGTTTCCAGAGAAAAAAAACGCAAATTAAGTCTAAATGTTTTTTTTTTCTAAAAAGAATCATCTTGTATCCCATAAGATAATTTTTTATGCTTAAACCAAAATAAATTTCTGTAATATGTATAGTACGCTACTGATAATGATAAGCACTTATCATTTCTGTATTAGAAACACAATTTTTAAACTCTATAAAGACCTGGCAATGACGTAAATACGATTTTTAGTAATTCTTCGATATTTGATGTATTATATCAGAACATATCTCAAGTTGAAGTATGGTCTAAATTTAGACTATTATTAAATGCCTATTTTGAATTAATCCAAGTGCATTTTTTAATTTTTTTATGTCTGGATTTAATATAATAGAAACAATATACAGTATCTACATATAGTATTGTTTTAAGTAACAAATATAACATACACTTGGTTTTATTTAAGTAATTGAATCACTCAAAGATATTTTTTTTAGTAAAAAAACTTTTTTATCTCTAACTGTCATCGTAGGAGTCAAAATTATTGTTTTTTATTAATTAAAAATGAGAGGTTGTTTTTTAAAAAAGTAAGCCACTTAGAAATAATTTTATCATTGATATTTAATTTGTTTACCAAAAAGTTTAAAGATGAATTATTGACAAAAATGGAAAAAAACTTGAAAATGAAAAAAAACTGAAAACAAGATGGACAAGTTCTCTTCCTGAAACTATATACTTTTTACGACTTTTCAAAAAATTTATCTGATTTGCTGAAATAAAACTGTACAGGGTGGCTCAAATTCGACGCTCATTACTCGGACGCTCATCATAATCATTGGGATTTCGGAAACCGTAAGGGCTTGAACACACTGACGACCAGGTCGCACCGGCCAGGCCGCACCTACCTCTAAAACCATTTAATCAAATGATATAGCGCACACTAACGTCCTGGCCGTCCGTTGGTCGTTGCGACCAGAAGACTGCACGGAAATATTATTTTCTGCCGCTTGTTGCCGGTTTTCTTCCAAATTAATAATTTTTCAGATGAAATCCCTCAAATTCAAGGTACAATATTTTATTTTCTATAAGATATAGTGTTTTAGTGTAGTTTTTGCACACGTGCAGAAAATCCAAAGAAATAATATACAGACTGGATCAAAGGTAAACTTAAATCTAATCCCTTTTTTTATCAAGGGTCGATTCTAGTAAAAACTCAAAACATTTTTATATGACATACCTACTCTATTTATGGTTGGTATGATACCTGTTATTATACCTTTGAGTTTCGATGTTTAAAAAATAAAAAATAATAATATTTAAAGTTTTTCTACAACCACTTGTTTTTTTTATTAAATTAGTTTTTTTAGTTGTATTGTAGTCATGTACAAGGAGGACAACTATTTTAAATATGATATTTAATTTAACATTTTTCAAACAGGATTCATTAGACTATATTTCTACTAGGTACATTATTTTGAAAAAAAAAATTAAGAAAGTTATTTAAACATTCATAAAAATAGAAGTAATTACTGTTGTAGATTCTTCGTTATATTGTAAACATTGAAATAACTGGAAGCTAAACTTTCTACCTGCTTACATTTAGAGCCAGTGTCTGACGATCTTTTTTTACGATGGCCCTAATATGTTTACTTCTAAAGTCGATAAGGGCGCCATATCAGTAGAAAAAAGAAACAGAATATCTCCCTTTTTGTCGGTCGCGTGTACACAATGCTTTTTGTTTGTTGTGAATAGAACTTCGCTTTTTAGTTAACTCGGATATTTTAACATTTCTGAAACAATATTTTCTAATTGGTAAAACGTAAAAAATCGTTAGATTTGACAACTCTGTTGAAACTGGTCGTTCATCTGGCGGCAGCTAAAAACGTAATACATCCGGCCAGCCGACGCGACGGCCAGGTCGTTGCGACCTGGTCGTCAGTGAGTTCGAGCCCTAAGAGATACAGGATCGGTTAAATGGAGGCAAAGTTGCGCAATTTGATGCTCAATAAAATGCCTTATTGCATTTTTATTATTATTAGTTAGATCTAACCTAACCTAACTCCACCTCTAGTTTCGTGTACCAACTATCTGCTCCATAGATAATCACGGGTTTTACTATCATGGTATACATCCAGCGAAAAAGGTTAGGGGTGCAGCCCCATCTATTTTCCGCCAGTCTTCTGTTTATTATACACTAGCTGAAATAAATTTATGTATAAAATATTGTAATAAAACAAATATTACAGGGTATTCACATTTTAATATCACTGAAGATGTATTTATTGTTTAATTTCAGCCAACATATCCGAGACCATTACCGACGAACTGATGCAAAGGTGGTACGGCCCGGATGTGATAGTGGCTGAGTTGACTCGAAACAGCGAACTGCAGCAAATCAGAATGACAGACGTCACTGTCAACGAAAAGCTGGAAAAGTTCGTCGAAGATGTCAAGTAAGTCAACCATCTTTTTCTTATATTTTTGATCTGGAAATCCTAATCCAAATTTTGGATTTGTCAAGTCATAATTTTGTTTATTAAAAGTTTTGCTATTTTTATGCGTTTTTTTACATTTATGTAATTGCATAGTACAAAAATATGGCCAAGAAAATGCATAGTTTACTAATTTAAAATTAGAACATTTTCTTTGTTGAAAATATTGGTTAGAGTATTTTTAGTCTAAGGGAATATTTTTCAGCTTAGAAAAGAACCTAGTATAGTTAGGGGTCTTCGTAGGGGTCTAGATCCACGTGTGTTCGCCGTAAAATATGAGTGTTTTTCTAAAAAATAAACTCTGGTTAATAAAGGGAACCCTTTTTACTAGGAGAAATTAAGTAGCTTTCTGTTAAGGCTAACATCCCACCGCTGCCACCCAATTGTATGTGACGAAACTTTGTAGAGTCCTTACAATAGGCTTGCAAGCAATGCCATAATAAAAATGAAAATAAAATCAATAAAATTTTCTAAATATCTTACCTAAAAAATGGCAATCCCATTATAGTTACAGACAAATTTACAAGTATTTGTCACATCAGGCGCCAGTAGTTTTAATAATTTTAATCTAGAGTTAAATTCCCAAGTAGCATTTGGACGTTATCTAACGTCGGGTATACGTCGCGTCCAATAAACCCGACGTCGGGTATCAACGTCGGTTCGACCGCCTGACGACCCTTATTTGCACCTAAATGGGGAATACAGATTCGGGTAGCCTCGACGTCGGTATCTGACCGGAATGTAATTCTACCAATTACCAACGTCATATTACGTTGGATTTTACTCACTTAAAATTCGTCGCTAAGCACTTACGTTACGTTTGGTTTCATATTCGCTACCAAGAATATATAAAAACCTAACCAAACTACCTAATTACAAATGGATTCATAATCGCTCCTCGAATATAACTATAAGTGCCTACCTAATTTCATATTATAATAGTTCTGAATCATTAATCCAGACATCAGTTTTGTCAACGGAAGTCACTTTTTTTATATATCTGATTAAAATACTCCAGAAAACAACGAGCGCCTTCAAAATTAAGTAGATTTATGAAATAAAAATATCTATAAAAAAGTAACTCGCAAAATATTTTTTTTATTTCCTAGCTGGTTTAATCATAAAACTGTACTGTGGTTCCCCCCAAACTCAACCTTATCAATATTATTCTACTAGAAATCGGAATGTGAATATAAATTTTAAAAACAAAAAACGATTTTAAAATGGCTGACAATCGGATACTTGTTAAGAATGGCGGATTTTGTGTCCGACTTGACCATGAACTAATATACCAATTCCGACCGGGTCTACAATATTAGTCGTCTCACACGACCGAAGTCATCAAACCGGACGACCGGCAATCGTATTATGACGTATATAATTCCAACGTACCTCACTTTCGTAACCATATATATCGTAACCATATATCGTAACCATATATACCAACGTACCTCACTTTCGTAACCGTATATATAATTCCAACGTAACCTCACTTTGCGTATCAGTGATTTGTGGATTTGTGCAACTATATTTTAGTTTTTGTTTTCTCCTTAAAAAAAGGGCAGCCACTTTTTTAAGATAGTATATATACAAAATTTAAAAGAATTGGAACCAGTAACTCACATGTGGGAGGAGGATGAGGTCTGCTGGTTTCCTAAGCTAAAAAATTAAATTAAGATGCACCAGTGTAATGTAGCATCTCTTCCCGATAAAAAACACTCGTGGGTGGAGGCAAGACATCACTACTACTATTATTATTTTATTTATCAGCTTTCTGTAAAATGTAGATGAATGTCTAAATGCCTTTTTAGTGTTTTTTAGGCATAATAAAAAAATTAAGTTTGTTTACAAAAACTGTTTATTAGGTTATGTTCATGATGTTCATTAGGCCGCAAATGCTACTTAATGGGTTGTATTTACGGACGTAAACAGAGATACGTAAATTAGGTATAAATATGAACATAAATACAACAAAACAATTGGACATTACTTTAGGGATTATCAGTGGGACGTATCCTATTTCGGACAACGGGTAGACGTCGGGCTAGTTCAAGTATATGTACGTCATTACCGCCAACGTGGGAAACGACGCACAGAGGGCCTAGACCGCAAAGTTACCAGAAAGTCGAAAATTGAAATATGAGATTTAAGCAAAAAAATAGCACCATAAACTATGCTCTTCTCTTTGATTTGATCATGCAGCACTGGATCAGCATCTCCAGTAGAACACCTGCTGCAGCTTGTCAAAGTTGACAATAATCCAAACGTAATAAATTAATATTTTTTAATGAAAATATTGCTCAATTTCAAAGTGGTATTTCTTTATAACGAAATATAATAAAATTAAAATTTAAATGGCTAACACTAACTCCGGTAAGTGTAGATTATTTCTATAGAAACTGTTTTGGATACTTTTTTAGCTTGAGCAAAATAATTAGGTTACAGTTAAAAGTGAACAAATTCTGCAAAACAATTTAAAGTTGTTGATTTATCTGTCCAAAAAGTTAATGATACCTTTGTATTCCCCAAGCACTTTAATTAATTCTTAATATACAAGCTCTTACCTTTAACTTGGTACTAAAACTTACTGCTGTTTTGTGCTGATTAACTAGACAATTATAAATTTGAAATTTGAATACATGGGAATAGGACCCAACATAACATATTATTTTGCAGTATAATTTTTCCATATCATTTTTTGTTTTTTTAGACTTAAATATTGAAATAAGCCACAGTGATTTGTGAAAAAAAAACAAAGAATGCTCATCAAGGTTTTAAGGCCTTTAAGACGTTTAAAAGTTAAATACATTTATTATTTGCTTGTTAAATGCATTAGCACGACATACCTCTGATGTCTCGTACTAGGTTATAAATATGAACATAAAATACAACAAAATATAATTGGACGTTACTTTAGGGATTATCAGTGGGACGTATCCTATTCGGACAACGGGTAGACGTCGGGCTAGTTCAAGTATATGTACGTCGTGCAAGCCAACGTGGGAAACGACGTTGGGAAATTAATAAAAATGGTACGTTGTTATTTTGTACGTCGACAGTTCGTTGGATTTACCCACTCGTATCCAACGACGTCGCTTTTAATAGGAAAGCGACGCGACGTCACCGGTCGTATCACCAGCACCCGACCTAAATTTGCACAAAGTCTGACGTCGCTTCAGGTCAGATTTAGTTCGAAGTCAGATAGATGCTACTTGGGTTAGCTCATTACTACAGCTTATACCACTACCAAATTTCAACAAAACCGACAAACTGAAATATTATTAGGATATTTACGAAAACAGGATTTATTTTTAAAAATTTGACATTGTGTATATTAAAAAAAAACATTTGTTTTCAAATCTCTCCCTAAAGTTACGTTACGTCCTTGCTCACACCTTGTATAACAAATTTATTCCTTATAATAATGTTTGACACGATACATCATAAGCTTAACAGTTTTATATTAATAACAATCGCAATCACATGATGTTTTTCGCGATTTTTTAATATAATAGCGACAAACAAACATATTTGACATGTATAAAAGTTATTAGTTTACAGTATTAATACCACTATATCGAAAAAAACAAGATTACAAGAAGCTTAGGATATAAAACCATAATAAATTCTAATACTCTGCCTGAGATAATGTTGAATTATTTTATATATACTTTTTTTCTTTTGCATATGATATGTAAAGTTCAAATGGAAAAACTTTTATCTCAGTATAGAAATTGTTTACGAACTACTAAACGAAATTTAACATCGAGATCGAGACTGATTGTTCTCAGGGTTATAATAATAGTCTCAAGTGTTTACAAGTAATTAAGTCTATATAACCTAGTTTTTTCTGTCCTTTTCAAATTTAGTTTTTGATAAAATATTTTTGAAAACAAAATTGGTTGTCGTAGTGTCTATTACTATTATCAATATTTTTGGTTAGGTTGTTAAACGATGATGAATAAATTAATAAGTATGGTATCATTTTCAGCTTATTCAATGGTTTGTGTGTAGCCTTCCCACATATCTAGATAATCTCTTTGTAGTTGGGCCCATTGTTGTCTATTGTTGGCTATGCGGGCCCAAGTTTTCCCTGATATTTCCTAACATCATGGTCCCATCTCAGGTTCGGTCTTCTTCTAGGTCTCTTAATTCCTCGTAGGTACCATGCTGTAATTTTTGTGGTTCATCTGTTGTCCGTCTTCTTGCCAGGTATCCAGCCCATTTCCACTTGAAGGATTTGACTCTGTGGATGACCTTTATCTATTACCTAAGTCTTTTGCCATTCACTCTATTCTTTTAAAGTCTTTCTTGGTTATTCCTAACATATTTCGTTCCATTGAGCTTACAGTTGAGCATCATCAGCAGATGATTATAAACTAAAATACAATCTACAAGTTGAGCGTTTATATGCTCGCTCAGTGGGCACCGAGTGGGCGTGGCAAGATCTAGCCAACCGCGTCAGAGCCCGCCGAGCGTAACAGTTAAATTTCCACCACTAGAGTAGTAGGAACAAAGAACTTGAAGGAATTAGACCGTTGTCTCTGTTCATACTATCTTTACATTTATTAATTCTGATGCTTTCATATGCATCTAATTGCCTGTAATTTGAGACTTGGTTAATTAATTTTAAATTATTAAGATCTATTCAGTGTTCTTTATCAACAATATGTTCGGCAACGCAAGATTTATCCGGTCTACCATATCTTATCTGAGCTAAATGTTCTTTAAATCTAGTTAATATTGATCTTCTAGTTTGCCCAACATATTTCTGATTACAATCTTTACAAGAAATTTCATAAATACCCGACCTTTCCAGTGGAGGTGTTTTATCCTTTGGATTACCAATCTCATCATTTAAAAAATCATATTTTTTATTATTTCTGACAAAAAGAGCAAGGATAGAAAAAACGCCACCGGATTGTGCTTAAAAAAGTGCCTTAAGAACGTTTTTACAGAATTTTATTATTCCGCAAAATAAAAAAGTTATGGGCAATTTTTAAAATGGTAAAAAATTCAAAAAGACCCCGTATCTCAGTTGGCAGTGAAAATATCAACAGGCGGTTTACGCCATTAAACGTGTCTCAGAAATCGAGCCCATGACATCTATGACGGTTTTGCTTTATCTAGTCAGGAAATAGGTTTTCTCTGTTAAAACAGACCAATTTCGACCACCCTGTACATTACTTCAGTTTTTGCTAAATTAATTTTGAGACTGGCTGTATTTAGTTCGTTAGTTTGTGTTCGTAGTTCTTCAGGACTATTGGCAGTTAAGGACTATGTCATCAGCAAGTCTTGGATGGTTAAGATATTCTCCTATCTATTTTTATTCCTTTGTTGGTCCAGCCCAGGAAAAACCATGTAGAATTTAGAATAAGTGGGGGGGTTAATCTCTGACCTTAGAGATCTATTGTGTCCCCCTTTCTTGAGTTATCATACAGTCCCAGGACTTCCTACGGAGACCCGTGTCCCCTCAGAGTCGAGGAGCTACGACCCAGGCCGGGTAGACGAAACGGTAGCTTGTGTCGCCTGTTTAGAGGTAGGAGGTAGGCTCCCGACCCTTGGAGGAGGTGGTAGCTTGTATGCCACTTGCGGAGGATGGTCTCACGCAAGTGTCAGCCACCTCTCCTGTAGTTCTCTTTGGGTTTGGCCCCTTGGAACTTTCATAACAGTATTATTATCGTTACTGTTCCCAGTGTCGCTAGGGGGTTCCCCACAGCTTCACCGGTGATGTTTTTATTACTATTATTACCAGATCTCATAGTGTTCCTATGAGTCGCTAGGGGACAGTCGGTCCACTTCTACAGAGCCCCGCATGTAGAAGTAAGGGTAAAATACAATGGGGTGGCCCCCGGTGCCCCAAAGGTTGAGGCTGTCCGTAGCCCCGCCCGGTATCGTTATATGTCTTGGTGCAATTCCCTGGCCACGACACTACAGTCAGGGACAAGACGATGAGTGAGATGCTTCTTAGACCAAGCCAAGTGCTAGAAAGGATTCCCCCAGCACCTGACCAGGAGCTTCCCCACCAACGACAAGGTCTTGCATCTCCTAGGGGAAGAAAAAAAAACTATGTAACTTACTATATAAATTAAACCTATTTTTGACCTACATCTTTTATAATTTTTCTAAACCCCTTCAATTCAAAATAATTTTTTTTTCATAGCGGAAATGCTAAAAATATGTTTTTATTTTCGAATGCCAACCTTAGCATGAAGTGGTACATGATAGATGATAAGGACTACACTCTTAAGACATTAAAAGATCTACAGATAAGACTTATCTTGTTTACCCAGTGGATTAAAGATACGAATATAATGTATAATAAGTATGGAGTACATAATACAATAATATTTTTACTAAATGAATTTTATTTATTTAATAGTCCAGAGGTATTTTCCATTGTCTATTTCGTAGACAATGTGTCGTCTATGAAAAACGAATTAATCTTAATTTAATTTTTTTCTTGTGTTTATAATTATTTTTTTATTGTGAATGATTTATAGTCGATATACAGGGTGTTTCAAAACAAATGCGAAAAACTTCAGGGGGTGATTCCTTGTTCAAAATAAAGGGTAGTTTGCTTCATAAATTTTGGGTCAAAAGTCAACCATTAGGGAGATATTGCGGTACAAAGATGGCGGAAAAATAATGTTCTTATTTTTTATCTTGAAAACGAAAAGAGATAGACTAATAAAATTTTATGGAAGTATTACTGTTATGAAAACACTCTTTCTGGTAATTTTTTCACTTTTTTAAAATGAGTGGAAGGGGTTGAAATAAACTACCCCTATCATTCTTGTTAACGAAATTTAAAGAAAAATCTTATCAAACACATGCAAAAAAATTAATTTGGATAGTTTAGTTTGTTTAGAAACTTTTTTATCTCTTCTATTTTTTGATAAAACTCACCGATTTGAAATTAAAAAATAAAATGTAAAGCATTACATGTCAGGACAAATAACATTTTCTTATAAAGAATCTAGTGGGCTGCTGTAATTTTTTTAGGAAAAAATCTAGTCGGCCGCTGTTACTTTTTAAGATGTTCCTAATATTATTTTATTTGACATTACTCTACTGCAATACGTTATTATCTAGATGATTATTATTATCGTTATTATCACTAGATTCTTAATCTAAAAATGTTTTTTGTCCAGACATGTAATGCTTTACATTTTATTTTTTAATTTCCAATCGGTGAGTTTTATCAAAAAAACACAAGAGGTAAAAAAGTTTCTAAACAAACTAAACTATCCAAATTAAAGTATTTGCATGTGTTTGATAAGATTTTTCTTTAAATTTCGTTAACAAGAATGATAGGGGTAGTTTATTTCAACCCCTTCCACTCATTTTAAAAAAGTAAAAAAATTACCTGAAAGGGTGTTTTCATAACAGTAATGCTTCCATAAAATTTCATTAGTCTATCTCTTTTCGTTTTCAAGATAAAAAATAAAAACATTATTTTTCCGCCATCTTTGTACCGCGATATCTCCCTAATGGTTGACTTTTGACCCAACGTTTATAAAGCAAACTACCCTTTACTTTGAACAAGGAATCACCCCCTAAAGTTTTTCGCATTTGTTTTGAAACACCCTGTATATCTACAGGATGGTCTGTTTTTTAGTAGCAAGGTTTTAATAGTCGACAGAAAATCTTATTTTAATAAGAAAATATCTAGCCCCATCACTTTTTCAACAATAAAATTAGGGTTATCTTGTAGATTGTATATTGTATAGGAGGGGGGAACTTTGACAACTTTTTGACAAAAGCCAGTATCTGAGACGATTTTCCAGAGGTTAGTTCTCCATCTCCGATATCAGAGTTCAGTCATTGGGGATCAAAAAAGGGGCCTGCTTTGAAAAAAGTCCGGAAGTTTTGAAAATTTGTAGGTTTATAGGTTTTGGGGTCCCTAACTAAAATCCATAAAATGCACATTCCCAGACTTGCCGCCGGCGCCGCCATCTTGCCAAGATAGCGCCCAAAATTGGTATTTTGTAAATATCTCGAAAACTATGCGTTTTTCGCAGAGTTTTTGAAGAGAGCAAAATTAAAGAGAATAAAATTTCCTATAAAAAAGGTTCTATGAAAAATTTCGCTAAAGTCAACCGTCTAGACACAAAGTCGCTGGAAATTTTACAATTTTGCGTAAATATATGATATATGTAAAGTCGATTTTCCGAAATCAAATGTCGATTAGGGTTCACTAAAACTAGTTTTAGTTTAGTTTCTTCAATTTTGTCATGAAACAGTGGCGTATCATTAATTTGCTCATTAATTTATGAATAATTAATTGTCGTGCTGGACAGCATTCATTGCGAACTTACCACCAGTTTCAGCATTGGTTGTACCAGGTTGTACCAAAGATGCCGAAGAATGGGGATGGAAGAAAACAAACAGGCCTACTGCAATGGGAAATCCTGTAACAACGTCACTGAAGTGTCACTCGACGAATCCGATGAAGAGGAGTTGGATTTGCCTGTAGATGTCCCTCTCTGGCGGCTGAAGATGAAGAGTTGGACGAATTTAGAGGCCACCCTGATGAGCCCAGCACATCAGACACGATCGACTTTGACATCAATGAGCCAGGTCCGTCGGGCTTGTGCAGATAAGTTAAAGTTTTTAATTTACCTAGTGGAGTAGGCCTCCGGGGAGACCACGTTAAAATAATCGCGCCATGTACTGTACCTCTTGGGTGGTGTGGAAACAAGTACACATTTTCAATAATTAAAATTAATTATTCATAAATTAATGAGCGAATTAATGATACGCCACTGTTTTATGACAAAATTGAAGAAACTAAACTAAAACTAGTTTTAGTGAACCCTAATCGACATTTGATTTCGGAAAATCGACTATACATATTATAGGTATCATATTTTATGCAAAATTGTAAAATTTCCAGGGATTTTGTGCCTAAACGGTTGACTTTAGCAAAAATTTTCATAGAACTTTTTTTATAGGAAATTTTATTCTCTTTAATTTTGCTCTCCTCATATTTTTGCGAAAAACGCATAGTTTTCGAGATATTTACAAAATACCGATTTTGGGCGCCATCTTGGCAAGATGGCGGCGCCGGCGGCAAGTCTGGATATGTGCATTTTATGGATTTTAGTTAGAGACCCCAAAATCTATAAACCTGCAAAGTTTCAAAACTTCCGGACTTTTTTTTCAAGCAAAAATCCCCAATGACTGAATTATCAGTCGTACCAAAGTTTATGGTATGAATGGCTGTCGTCTTGGTGCACTCAGTGATGAGGTATTCTGGCGTTTCTTCATTTTCCCCACAGAATCTGCGTTCACCGTTCTTTCTTAGCTTCAATCTGCTGAGATGTTCATTGGTGAGCCAGGGTGCTGAAAAAGATAGTCCGTTCAAAAATTGTGATACTCATTACTTAACATGAAATTCAAACGCTCCCTAAAAAATGTGTTTTACGTTATATAAAAGACACCCAGTATGTTATTTCTTAAAGGATTTTTCAATAAACATTATTTTGGAAATGTATTTCCATAAATGGTCATTATAGAATTAAAAAAAAAAAATTAAAATAAACAATAATATAGATTAATATAATTACTTATTTTGCTTATGTTATGAATTTCGAAGATGATACTATCGTATGTACATGTCAAATTTAACATTGAACCACGGCTGAATCAGATGTTAAAAATAAATATTAACAAACGTAAGCCATGCTTACTTTTTTATATACATACACTATGTTGACTGAAATTATAATTCACACAATAGAATATGAAATAAAAAAATAAAATATTAGTCATATTAAATAAATGTATCATATATTCATGTATATTTTAATAAAGGATCAGATATACAGGGGGTTCTAAAAAGTCTTTATTAAAAAGTAATTGTTAATATCAAATTTATATATTATACATTTACATATGTAACTTTTCTGGACTATATAAATATGTAATAAAAACACTGGCAATAATATAAAAAAATGTTTCTCAGTACATTTTTCTCGTGTAATAAACTACTGATAAATTGAATATAGGTTAGTAACAGCTTGATTTTTGTACCGATGCACTTTACAATAAACAGGTTCATCTACTTTATCTGCATCCTTATCGTCTAGGACTGACATTAATCTTTTTTGCTCTCAAATATATGGTAATTATTTAAAATTGAAGGGTACAGGGAAAAACTTGATAAGCGCCAATTTCTTAAGAGTGCATTTCCGAAAAAGTAGCAAAATAAGCGTTCGGCATTTAACGTTTTATGTAAAACTGGCCAGGTATTTTTACACATATGAAGAAGGAAATTAAAGATAAAGTATTATACTATATCCGTATAGTAGCACATTTTTAAACAACTTCTTTGTTTTTAAGATTTTGATGGCCAAACATCAACAAAATATTCCTTGTTTGGACGAAAAAAAATTTCTCGAAAATAAAGACATAATTTAAAATTCCATTACATTACGGAAATAGATAGAAGTTTTGTCATTACAGTGACATATAATTTATATGGTTTTGTAACAAATTGCTCGGTATTTTATGGCAAATGCTGAATCTCTGCAAACCTTAATCAAGCCTTAATCCAAGCACGTGTGTTTGGAATTTTGCGTGTGGCTTAACAAGACAGGATCGAGCTAATCCTTAAGGATGATTCACGGTACACCGGACCGTGTCCGAGCCGGGCACGTTCCGTAAAGTAGACACCGAGCCACGTCCGATCCTTCTGTATATACTACACCGAGTTGATAACGGGGTTCGTATTAGTTCTAAGTATATTAGAAAACACAGCCCCATAGACACACGAAGATTTAATACGAACAATGCCAAAATTCTCGCAGTTGGAATTGGTACCAATAGCAGTTGATTAATAAAGAACAACACCTGCAGAGGAAACACCTGCTCAAAGGAAAAGATGAAGGACCTATCTTCTTCATTACATCCTTTCATTGTCCAGTTTTACGCCTGTCGTCAAATACTGCTGTAAGATTCACTAATACTTACTACAGACATGATAAAAAGTGTACTTTGTTTATATCATGACTGCAGATTGCAGTCGGGGCACCGGGAAAAGTACATTCATGCCTTCCGCAACGTGGCGGGAACGGACCGGATCCGAGGAAAAAAATGTACGCCGCCATTTCTGGGACGGGGCACGGACGAGTTCCGGCGAAGCTCGGATCGTGCTCGGCTTAGCATGAATGCATAAGTATAAATAACATTTGACAATGTTTGGCCGTGTCTTCACCGACGCACGGCTCGGGCCCGTCACGGTATGGCGTGAATCATCCTTTAGGCAGATTTCTGGAATATAATATATATTTCCTTTGACCTCACACCCGCTTTACCCGACCCCTGAAAGCGACCCGAAAGTACAGCGAAATAGACTCTTAATAAAAATGTATAAACTCTGCAGGGCAATAAGTTGTTAAATCCTATATACAGGGTGTTTCAAAACAAATGCGAAAAACTTCAGGGGGTGATTCCTGGTTCAAAATAAAGGGTAGTTTGCTTTATAAACGTTGGGTCAAAAGTCAACCATTAGGGAGATATCGCGGTACAAAGATGGCGGAAAAATAATGTTTTTATTTTTTATCTTGAAAACAAAAAGAGATAGACTAATGAAATTTTATGGAAGCATTACTGTTATGAAAACACACTTTCTGGTAATTTTTTCACTTTTTTAAAATGAGTGGAAGGGGTTGAAATAAACTACCCCTATCATTCTTGTTAACGAAATTTAAAGAAAAATCTTATCAAACACATGCAAAAAATTAATTTGGATAGTTTAGTTTGTTTAGAAACTTTTTTATCTCTTGTGTTTTTTTGATAAAATTCACTGATTTGAAATTAAAAAATAAAATGTAAAGCATTACATGTCAGGACAAAAAAAAAATTAGATTAAGAATCTAGTGATAATAACGATAATAATAATCATCTAGATAATAACCTATTGCAGTAGAGTAATGTCAAATAAAATAATATTAGAAACATCCTAAAAAGTAACAGCGGCCGACTAGATTTTTTCCTAAAAAAATTACGGCAGCCCACTAGATTCTTTATCAGAAAATATTTTTTGTCCTGACATGTAATGCTTTACATTTTATTTTTTAATTTCAAATCGGTGAGTTTTATCAAAAAAATACAAGAGATAAAAAAGTTTCTAAACAAACTAAACTACCCAAATTAATTTTTTGCATGTGTTTGATAAGATTTTTCTTTAAATTTCGTTAACAAGAATGATAGGGGTAGTTTATTTCAACCCCTTCCATTCATTTTAAAAAATTTAAAAAATTACCAGAAAGGGTGTTTTGATAACAGCAATGCTTCCATAAAATTTCATTAGTCTATCTCTTTTCGTTTTCAAGATAAAAAATAAGAACATTATTTTTCCGCCATATTTGTACCGCGGTATCTCCCTAATGGTTGACTTTTGACCCAACGTTTATGAAGCAAACTACCCTTTATTTTGAACAAGGAATCACCCCCTGAAGTTTTTCGTATTTGTTTTGAAACACCCTGTATATACCTAGTAAAATCAGTAAAATATCTCTCCTGTAAACTCAGTAAAATGGCGCTTATCATGTTTTTCCCTGGATCCTTCAAATTTAATTTTTTTACAGCTTCAAAGAATTGTAAACATCAGTATGTATTATCAGGCGTTAGGCATGTGTCTTAGCGCCCCTCCTATTCAATATATTCATGGCAGCGCTCTCCATTATAGTAGACAGCAAACTGCAGGAGAGAGGTTTGGGCATTAGGTACAGATACGACGGCGGTCTGTTCAACATAAAAAGACTCAGGACAAAAACACGTACAAAATTCATCACTCCAATACGCTGATGACTGTGCTCTAGTTGCAAATACGTTACAGCAATTGCAAGAAATGATGAACACATATACATTATGAGGCTTTGGGACTTAAGCTCAACATCGATAAAACTAAAATCATGTGCACTCCCCCGGAAGATCACAACAATGCTATAAAAATCGGAGAAGAGCTATTGGAATATGTAGCGGAATTCGATTACCTCGGCAGTTTGATTTCGGAAAAGGCCAATATCGACTCTGAAATTCAGCACAGGATTAGCAGCGCTTCAAGAGCATTCTGGAAATTAAAAGACAGGGTTTTCTACAATCATGACTTGAGCACAAAAACGAAACTTGCAGTGTACCGAGCAATAATAATTCCCACCATGTTATATGGAAGCGAAACCTGGGTGCCGTACCGCCGACACACGAACGCTTTAAACAAGTTGCAACAGAGACATCTTAGACAACTCTTAAGAATAAAATGGTTCCATCATGTCTCAAACGTATCGGTCCTTGAAAAGGCTAACTGCAAGAGTATTGAAGTCATGGTTACAAGGTCCCGCTTAAGATGGACTGGTCACGTATGCAGAATGCAAGAAAACCGCATACCAAAATCTCTGGTTTACGGTGAGCTTGTAGACGGTAAGAGGAGGGCGGATGGACAACTCAAAAGGTTCAAGGATATTTTCCACGAAAACTTAAAGGGAATTAACAAGCAGAATGAGTGGGAAGAGGCAGCTCACAATAGAACGGAATGGAGAAGAATTGTAAACTCAGTTAACAGCGACAACCAAAAAGTAAAGAGGCCACAAAGCAATGGTATTTTTGAATGTCCGGAGTGCGGTAGACAGATAACATCACGTATCGGGCTTTTCAGTCACAGAAAAGCTCATGAAAGAAAACGCCTTGCGTGACCATCTTCTGATGCGTGTCAAATACTCGTCAGCGAGTAGTAGTGGACATCAGTATATGGTTTTAATTTCAAAAATCTTTTAGTTACATAAAACGAGTTAAAAAACACATTCACCTGGACAAAAAAAGTCATTAATAATTATATAGATCAAATGAAAGATTTGGCATGACCATCATTTAGGTCGATTATTGAGGACAATTTTCTTTTAGTTCAACTCAAAAATAGTTTTTTCGTTCGTAAATAATTACTTAAAAATATAAAATACGTTTCAAAAAACGCTAAAATGTAACGGGTGATCAAATTATAGTAAACTTAACCTTAAGCGACACTGAATGAAAAGAATTCTGTCTTGCATAAATCGCGCACTTTGTGAATATACCACCCTGGTTACATCATTTGCGTGGTCTGTATTTTACTGCAGCATACAGTGTTGCCGGTT
This sequence comes from Sitophilus oryzae, assembly GCF_002938485.1. NCBI lineage: Eukaryota > Metazoa > Arthropoda > Insecta > Coleoptera > Curculionidae > Sitophilus > Sitophilus oryzae. The sequence goes on from NW_022147146.1 coordinate 125,222, forward strand.
TTTACGTTTGTATGAAAATCTGTGTAGAAAAATATAAACTATTTTAAAAACTTAAAAAAACCTGAAATGAAGATAATATATCTAAGCTAAACAGAATCTATTACAGCTGTAGTAAAACGAGTAACTAATTGTGAAAAATAAAGTTCCAACACTAGATGCAACATTTTTCATAAACGCCTACTTGTGCCGTTTGAAATTTTGATGCAAAATCTGGCAACAGCGTAGAAGACATGTACAGCGTAGAAGAAATGTATCAAACCCTCGTCTTTTGACAGGACATCTGTCAGCTCAGTTCTATTTGGGAAAGCAATTCTACAACCCCAACGGAGGAACTATGCTCCCATCCTATCAAGAACCTGCACAAGCACAGGGATACATGGATGCATACATAGAAAAAGAGACAAACATATAGGCTTTATAGGTCTCATTGTTTCCGGCATATGATGGTCCCTTAATATTAGGGAAAAAACCTACTAGCTGTCTAACGATTAGCCAGGTATATAGTTGTGAGCCAAAAACAGTTAAACTAAAATTATAAATATTTTTCGAGGAATTTTACAGTATTTTAAAGTCTATATAAACAGAAAAGTCTGTGTCATGAGGAAAAGTAATGCAGACGTTTATTAGTTTAGAAAATAGTCATTATTTTATTGGCACCGGATTTTGTTTTTGTGTCTCTTCAAAGAGACACCAGGGCATAGAAATATAAATTAAAATATAACATCTGTTACCGTTCCTATAACTTCCATTTTTAATAACACGTTTCTTAAAAACTACCTTAATACTACATACACATACATTGTGTTGCGATACTTTAAGCAACCTTGCAAACCTTGCAGTCAAAAATTGTTCTTTTTAGAGTGCTTGTAGATGCCGAAGCAGTTTAACAGCCGTTGCAAAAAACTCATCGCAACTTTATTAGAATCTTTTGAACGGGACAGCGGTAATAATGGCCCTTTATGTCCCATAAGTAGCTGAGTTTTGTTAATGTGAATAATAACTGTTTATATATTTATAGTTCATTGGTTTTTGTTTTTTAAAATATTTTGATTAAAGGAAAATATGTAAAAGTGGACAACGCTGTACCGGTGAAGCTTAATCACGTATGATCTATAGGAGTGAATCGCTATGGCAATCTTGTTAGTAGGAGAGAACAAAATGTGAAAGTGTTTATTACATAACCAATGAAGTTACGACGATATATTTCATGTACTTGGGATACGACGATATATTTCATGTACTTGGGAAAATACTTGCTCTTCATTCTTTATTCAATACATCTTATATTGTACTGGGCTTATTGATTGACTGTACTCTTCGTCCACACGAAAATCGGCACCCAAAGCTGGACCTTACCGACCCTGGATACTTATTTTAACAAATAAGTTAACTAGTTTTTTTTTCTATTTATACTTGGATTATACAAACCAAGTCACTGTTATTTGTTTCAGATCACAGCCCTTATGTTGTAAATAATTTTAATTTTAAGGGAAAAAAAGAATAAAAATATCAAAACAACTATTCAACATACTTATAGAATATTAATTGAAATATAATTTACCATGTTTATTACTATTAAAAACATAAAAATAACTACTTGGAAAACACTAAATAAAGCACTTGCGTCTAGCTATGCGTTGACGTCATTTAAATAAAATGACAGTTATTAAAAATAAGCGTCAGCTAATGACTCTGAGGAGAATTAAGGGACTACAGGGTGAACAAAAATATTTATGGTATGTTCAAAGGACTGAAATATACATGAAAGTTTTATCTGTCATATTAATTCACAGACATTATGTTGAAAAGAAATGGTTGCAATTTTGAGCAGCCAAAAATACCACCAAGAAAATTAATTTAAGGTTAGTTTATCAGAAATCATAAAGATATAATATAAAAATAAGCAGTGTTCACAAGAGTTGAAGGTACGTAAGATATACAAAGCCGATGTAAACAAAAAAGTGCTACTTATTTATTTAAGAAAATTAAAACGAGAAGGAGATCAAATAATAGTCGTCAATGACAAAGATGATATGCAATATGTTCTAAGAAAACTTATTGAAGAATACGGAGAATGGGGTTTGACAGTGTGTTATTAACATAGACAAAACAGAATATCTATGTATAGGCGCACAAGAAGGAAATTTGAACTTGGACAACGGTTAAGAAATTATTCAGTGTCAAGAGTATATTATACTCTCTATTATATACCTCGGAATTACATTTGATAAGACTGGAACTGATGGCAGAGAAATAGAGAAAAGGATTATCAACGCGAAAAAAATAATCGGATGTCTAAATGGAATCTTTTGGGGCAAATCAATAACAAAGCGAAGTAAATTCAATATATATGAGACCATGGTAAAGAGTAGCCTCCTAAGAGAACCTCATATGGAGCAGAAACATGGAGAATAACTGAGAAATACAATAAGAGGATAGAGGCTGTAGGATGTTGGATGCCGTTCGAAGATCAATGGGAATTTCCAGACAACAACGAATAAGAAATAATACCATAAAACAACAAATGGATATAGATGACACAGTAATACAGGATATAGAGAGAAAGCAGCTGATCTGGTACGGACATGTAGAGTGAATGAACAATACAAGATAGCCCAAGAAAATAATCAATTGGCAACCAAAGAGCAGAAGAAAACAGGGAAGGCCGAAACTGGAATGGCAAAAAGCGTACACAAAGCGATGAGTGAAAGAAACCAGTCAACAGAGGATTGTACGAATAAAATAGGCTAGAAATTGGGTATCGGACAACGTAGAAAAACGTTTTAAGCTGACTAAATATATATATATATATCAAGGAAAATCTTCGATTTTTCTTCTTGGTAAGTCCTGAGAAATTTCTTCGAGTATCTTAGACCGTTGCACAGTGGTTGCCAGATAGGACATTACTTAGAAATATTAATTTCAAAATGTTTGCATGAAACTGTTGCTAATACTTTTCTTATATTCCCCTGTAAACGATACATAATAAATAACAAAATCAAGTAAGCCTAGTGTAGCGCTTTTTTTATTAGAAATGTCACATTTTTGCTACTGGTATCAAGCTGACATAAACAGTTTTCAGATAACGCCAATTAATTACTTATTTTATTAAAATTGATAAAAGCTGTTGCTTTTTCTGTAATGGACGTTCGAAAAGAAGGTAAAAAGAACTGTTTTTTCTTTTTTGCACTTAATTAAACCTAAGTAATATTAGTTTATGGCAATTTATTTGAAGGCAACAAAAATAATATTTTTACATTTTTGCTGGTCACTCTTTAAGACTTTTAACTACGTTCCCTTTCAAATCCTCTTAAACGGCATGAAAATACTTGTTGCTTAAAGTATATTGCATATAAATTAATTGCCACTGGCTGCCGCGAATTGCCGCCGGATCTTATACCGGGTGGTTAAAGATTGACTTTTTGTCTTAAAATAAAAGTAACTTATTTTTTCCTCTTCGTGTCAACTTATTTCGTGGACACACTGTATATCAATTGACAATAAAATTGTATTTATAAAATGAAACAACTGTCTCTTTTATTTTTTCAACATCTAAAATAAATTTGACCTCTTCAATATGAAAAAACATGTACATATGTGCAAACATAATCTGTATACCTTTCCGAATAGTTAGAACTTAAAATGCAAATCACACGAACTGGGCCCAATGTTTTTAATACGTATTACATTAAGTTTTTTATATACATTTATTTAGCATTTGTTATCAATTTCTATTAAAAAAGTTGTAGTCAAGCTATATCTAGATATCGAACAGTTATGACCGCACAGCTAATTAAGGGGAACCACTGTGCGTTGGATGATTCCCATTCCAGGTTAAGGATGGAGCCTTCCAGGTTCTTGAGTTCTGCTTTAAGTCAGTTTTCACGTGGGAAGCAGAACGGTATTACCTTCTATCCCTTGATGGGCTGGCAACCAGAGTAGGAGAACTTTATTTTTTGTCTAATTTGTTCAGCTTCTTTAGACATTCGAATTGATGTTCACTGACTTGATCACTCTTTAGACTCCTTGACTATCGGATAAGATGACTATTTCTTATTTCCGATAGCTTATAAGATTACGGTAACGAAATGAGGTGATCTAATGATTTAATCTTACAAAAAAATGCTGCCTGTTCACATGAAGGGGTTTGAAATTTATCAGACCTGCATCAGACCAATAATGACATATGGCATAGAAATCCCAGAGGAAACAAACAAGACCAAAAGCATGTTAAGAGTCGCCGAAATGAAGAACCTAAGAACCACAATGGGGAAGACTTGAAGGGACAGAATTAGAAACAAACATCAGACAACAATGTGGAATACAGGACGTAGTGAGATGGGGTAGGCAAAGAAATAGACAATGGTTCGCACAGGTAAAACGCATGGAAGAAAACAGGCTACCACGCATCATGAAGGGAAACCCATGGGTAAGAGACAGCCGGGAAGACCTCCAAAAAGATGGAAAGACAGTTGGCAGTCCATCTCCCAAGAACTCCTACAGAGGCACTCTTAAAATTAACAGAAAAAAAATTGAAAAAAAATTTTGGTTTCGTATTTCTAAATAACGAATCTCCCTGTATATATAACATTCGTTTCATCTCATTCTGTCCCACAACACTCCGTCTCACACATCGCAATTGACGTCACGAGATAAGATAAGTCGCGGTCCAATAAATAGTGCGCTAATCGACAGTCAGGTGGTGTTTTTGCCGAGCCTGGCGGTCTAGCAAGTCGATTCCGCTCATTTAGTGCGTCATTTCAAATTTTTCAACATCCAATTTTCGATAGGTTGTTCGCGGCCGCTTTGTTGTTTTTTCGACCGAAGTTCTCTACCGGTTTAAAAATAGATTTCGAGCTATTTTCGGTGCACTCTGTAGGTGACTTTTAAGCGGATATTTATTTTTTTCGAAAAATTATAAGGAAATAAGCTTGGTGGGCCGCAGTCATGATTGTGTGCGATAACTTGTTGGCATCGGCCGCTTCGTCGACTCTGCAGCTTCAATTGAAGTTGTTAGCATTGTAAGTACCTTTATTTTTTCTGTTTTCTTTGTTATATTGGGGTTTTGAGACTAAAAATCCTAAGCTGCACATTTTATGCTCCAATTTTAGTTATTCTAAAGTGAAAAATTCATTCAACTGTGCCACAGCAATTCTGCTTTGTCTTTTTTCAAACCGTTGGTATTCTACCTAACTCTTGGTTGGCAAATATACAGGTTGTTCCTTAATGGCATGCTAATAGATAAAGGGGTATTTCTTGGATTCTTTTTAAGTAAAAACCATGTTTTTAGAAATGAATGAAAATTTTGATTTTGAATGAAAACTTCATTTCCAAGCTACTCTGGCGGCTTTTTTTTCGATCGTATGGTATTTTTTTAACCTAAAAGCATACCGCTGATTTTATGCGAAAAGTTTTCCTCGAATAATTAGCAGAGGAGTGCTAAATATTTTTAGCAGCTTCATAATTATCATATGCTTGATATCCTTTGGTGATGAGTGCAGGATCGGAATTCTATAAACTCAGGGAATAAAATAATATTGATATAGAATATTGATATATAGTCGTTAACAAGAACATTTAAAATTCAGACTATGTGCCGATTACGATGCTGTTAATATTAATAAAAAAAATGTGGGTATACAGGGTGGCGTCTCTTATACGACGCGGATGCTCCCAGGAGAATGATACTTTATATCTATTGTTGGTTGATTGAAAGCATTTTATAAAAATATAAAGAGTTCTACAGTTTTACAAGCTGTCCCCAATAAAGTTACGCATCAAAGTTGTTTTTTTTTGTAATGGAACACCCTATATATTAATTGATTTTTCCCTTCTAGGGAAAAGTTAAATGTGAGTTTCATTAAAGAAACATAATATGGCAAAAATGTAACGTTTTTGTCATATTAAACATTTTGTGAAAATGAAGAATAAATTTTAAATTTCAATAACAAGTACCGAATTTCTAATTTACTCTGTATAGCCTTATATTTACTTAAAATGACCACTGTATGTTAAATCAAATTAAAATTTGACCGGAAAAGTTATACAGGATTAGAGAAAATTAGTATTGAATATTGGTCACTTTTAAAAGCAAGTTACTCCTTTATTTTAAATGGAACACTTGGTATATTATTTCGATATTCAATGGAGAATTCATGTATCTTCAAAATATTATTATGGTTGCCCACCCTTTTGACAAAGATTTTCCTAGATATTTTTATTTTTATAATTTTGAGTCAGTAGATGTTTATTATTTGATAAAAATATAGATGGCTGGTGATATACCTTTCGTTAATTTAACAAAAATTAAATGACTTAGAGTAAAATATTCAACGGTAACAAAAAGATACACGCTTAAAACCTATTTTAATTATTACAGAATTAAAACTAGATATAAACGTATAATTATGTGACAAAAATTAGCTAGATGAAATAAATTTGCCAAAATGCTTCCTTTCCTGTACACTACATAAAATGATGCCCTTTTCAAAAGATCTTTTCATGTTAAGATGCATATATATGTAAAGTTCTACTTCGAAAAGCAGCCACAATCATTTCTCTCATGTCGTCGGACATATTCTGACGTTGCCATTTCATCTTGTAGCTGTGTAACAAAACGTGGAATTATTTTTTTAGTTAGCGGCAACATTACAAAATGTAAAGAAATGTTTTAGAACTCTTCTATGTTTACTGATCTTTCTGTAAATTGACTAATCCAAAGTTTATGTATGATTAATACTTTCTTTTATGACTTGAGAATTTATTTTTCTGTCTTTTATTAGCGAATGCGGTTAATGAGATATGTTTCACTTTGTATACCCACCACTGATGTCACCGTCAAATTATTTATAGATTTTTTTAGACACATGTATTTTGGCTTATTCACCACCGAAAAATTTCGATACGAATGAGAAATATTTTTATTTTGATCGCAAGGAGGATGAAAATAAGATATGCAAAGGTCGGTGCTTTAACCTAAGGTTTATTTTAAAACCCTGAAGGCCGATTTTTCGTAAATATAGTGTAAACAACATTGCCACTTGAGGGATTTGATTCTCTGAGTGACATCTATTACCTGAGTCTTTTGTCGTATCCATTCTATTCCTTAAACGGTTTTTCTTGGTTATTCCCAGCATAATTTCGTTCCATTGAGCGTTGTGCGACCTGCAGTTTCCTTATAGTGTCCGTTTTAAGTGTCCTGGATTGCATGCATAGGTCATGACTGGTAGTACACATTGGTCGAATAATAATATTATTTTTAGAAAGAATTTGCTGATAAGTAAAATTGTTTATTTTTATCGGAACATAAATGAAGAAACTTTTGCTATTATTACTATAAATTCAATAGTGCTTGTGTGAGAAAATTAGTATTTTGTCAGTATTTTTGTAGTTTGTCTTCAAAATGCCTCGTGGTATTAATTTATCAAATCAGGTAAAACAACTGATTATTATAAAATACCAGGAGGGAGTCAAGCAAGTTGATATTGCAAGTCAGTTAAAATTAAATAAAAGTGTTGTTTGCAAACAAATAAAACTGTACCAAGAGGATCAATTGAAAGTAAACCTAAACCAGGACGGCCCAGAAAAAGTGGAGCTGCCACCGATAAATTAATAAGGTGTTTTTTGAAAAATCAATTTTTTACTGCGGTCGGTATAAAAAAGGAAAATCCACATGTTTCAATTTCTGTGAGGACTATTAGAAGACGCCTAATTGAAGGGTAGCTACACGCCAGACGCCCTGCCAAAAAGCCTTTTATTTCAAAAAAAAAAATCGACGGTCTCGTTTGGATTTTGCCACAGAACATTTAAATTGGACTAAATTGAAAGCAAATTTAACATGTTCGGCTCCGATGGTATGAAGTGGGTAAGGCGTCCTAATAACGAAAGATACAATCCTAAATATACTACGCTAAATATCAAACATGGGGGTGGCAACGTGCTTGTGTGGGGGTGCTTCTCTGGCCATGGGATGGGACCACTAAGAAGAATAGAAGGAGTTATGGATTGGTATCAGTATCTGGACATTTTAAGAAATACAATGTTGCCATTTGCTGAGGAATCGTTACCTCTTGTTTGGAAGTTTCAGCATGACAACGATCCAAGGCATACTGCAAAAATCGTTAAAGAATTTGTTGAAGCAGAATAAGTGCCTGTTATAAAATGGCCAGCGCAGAGCCCGGATTTGAGCCCCATAGAAAATATGTGGGAGCAACTAGAACGCGAAGTCAGGCAGAAACACCCGGAAGAAATTTACAAATAAAGATCAATTATTTGCTGGAAATATTATTTATTTTATACAATAAAAACAATTATTTAAGTTTTTTGTGTGCATTATTTAATGTAACTATTAGCAAGCATGCCAATAAAAAATCTAATGAAGGATTATTATACACAATAGCAAGTAAGAAAGAAATCATAAAAGTTTCTCCACTTTTGGCCGGCACTGTATACAGTGTGTTTCAAAACAAGTGCGAAAAACTTTAGGGGGTGATTCCTTGTTCAAAATAAAGGGTAGTTTGCTTTATAAACGTTGGGTCAAAAGTTAACCATTAGGGAGATATCGCGGTACAAAGATGGCGGAAAAATAATGTTTTTATTTTTTATCTTGAAAACGAAAAGAGATAGACTAATGAAATTTTATGGAAGCATTACTGCTATGAAAACACACTTTCAGGTATTTTTTACTTTTTTAAATGAGTGGAAGGGGTTGAAATAAACTACCCCTATCATTCTTGTAAACGAAATTTAAAGAAAAATCTTATCAAACACATGCAAATGCTTTAATATGGATAGTTTAGTTTGTTTAGAAACTTTTTTACCTCTTGTGTTTTTTTGATAAAACTCACCGATTGGAAATTAAAAAATAAAATGAAAAGCATTACATGTCAGGACAAAAAACATTTTTAGATTAAGAATCTAGTGATAATAACGATAATAATAATCATCTAGATAATAACGTATTGCAGTAGAGTAATGTCAAATAAAATAATATTAGGAACATCCTAAAAAGTAACAGCGGCCGACTAGATTTTTTCGAAAAATGACAGCAGCCCACTAGATTCTTTATCAGAAAATGTTTTTTGTCCTGACATGTAATGCTTTACATTTTATTTTTTAATTTCAAATCGGTGAGTTTTATCAAAAAATACAAGAGATAAAAAAAAGTTTCTAAACAAACTAAACTATCAAAATTAATTTTTTGCCCGTGTTTGATAAGATTTTTCTTTAAATTCCGTTAACAAGAATGATAGGGGTAGTTTATTTCAACTCCTTCCACTCATTTTAAAAAAGTGAAAAAATTACTAGAAAGTGTGTTTTCATAACAGTAATGCTTCCATAAAATTTTATTAGTCTATCTCTTTTCGTTTTCAAGATAAAAAATAAAAACATTATTTTTCCGCCATATTTGTACTGCAATATCTCCCTAACGGTTGACTTTTGACCCAACGTTTATGAAGCAAACTACCCTTTATTTTGAACAAGGAATCACCCCCTGAAGTTTTTCGCATTTGTTTTGAAACACCCTGTATATTCTTCTGTTATTTATTAGAATGTCTTTTCTGTCTACTAGTTCGTTGTACATTACTTTAGTTTTTGCTAAATTCATTTTGAGACCTACTTTATTGCTGGCTGTATTTAGTTCTTTGATTTGTGCCTGTAATTCTTCAGGACTATTGGCGATTAGGACTATGTCATCAGCGAATCTTATATGGTTATAAGATATTCTCCATCTATTTTTAATCCTTTGTTGGTTCAGTACAGTTGACGGAAGATTTCTTCTACTGTTGCTGTAAACAGCTTTGGGGATATCTCAAAGGAGGACAGAGAGTGCTAGATATATTAGTTCTTTTTTTCAAAGTAATAAACTTCTATACATTACTAATATAATTAATTAAATATTTGTTGCGATTGAATTACATCCATATAGACGAGTGGCGGAATTTTGGCTTTTTTATATCGCAATTTGTAAACAGCGCTTATTTGTAAACAACGACCGTTTTTAGAGAGGTATTTTAGATAACAATCGATATTTAGAAATTTTTAGACACCCTGGAAATACTACCACCGAGCATGTCATTGTAGCAACTTGCAACTGCGTTAATACGCCTGGCGACGACCGCTTCATACTCTTTCAGATATTTAGCAATAAAATAAAGAAATCTGTTATTTTTAAGCTGTTATTTTAAGCTGTTTTTTATAAATAACTATAACAGTTTCAACTGTTATCTAAAAATAACAGTTTTGCCCATCGCTACTTTATAGAGAGCCACTGGAAATTTAAAAAAAACTCCAGTGGCGCAGTTAAAATTATATTGTCTCGTACATTATCTCGAAATAATTTATGAATAATTAAATTAATATGAAAATAATCGTTTTTTCTTGTTTTTTTTTCCAGAAACGGTATCTATCCACTGACGGCTTTCAGTGCCAAACAGGCTCCACTGGTCCGATCCAGGGCCATATCACCGGAAATGGCGGAATCTGTCAAGTCCGTCACCCCGGAACCGACTGATGTAGAAAATAGGAAAATAGTTAATATGATGTGTGATGTTAAGTCCAAAGAAGAAAGCTGTGATTTATTGGTAAGGCGTACTGTTACATATTATTTAATTTTGTCCTTTACTCCTACGTGGAGCATAGGGCTTCAATAAACGCTCTCCAGCGGGTTCGGTTGTTGGCAATTGATTTGACATCTCGCCATGACCGGTTTACTGCTTCGATCTCCTTTTTAAATGTCTTTTGTCATGTGTGTCTTGGACGACCAGTTCTTCTACTGCCTTGTGGATTCCATTCAATAGCTCTGCCAGCGATGTTGTTGCTGCTTCGCCTTAAAGTGTCCAAGCGATCCATCTCCATTTCCTAAGTTTGATCTCGTTATACACCTGCCTATGGTTGGTTAAGCTTCATAAATCCTTATTTCTGATAGTATTTGGCCAGAATATTCCTACAGTTTTTCGCAGACAGCGGTTCGGAGATGTAATTTTCTAAGTCTCTGCACCATACATCAACACTGACTTGACATTCGAATTGAAAATGAGACATGGTGGAACTATTTGATTCTTAAGAGTTGTCTAAGGTGTCTCTGTTGCAACTTGTTTAATGCGTTCATGTGCCGGCAGTACGGCAACCAGGTTTCGCTTCCATATAACATGGTGAGGATTATTATTGCTCGGTATACTGCAAGTTTCGTTTTTGTGCTCAAATCATGATGGTAGAAACCCCTGTCTTTTAATTTCCAGAATGCTCTTGAGGCGCCGATAATTCTGGGCTGAATTTTAGAGTCGATATCAGCCTTTTCCGAAATCAAATGTTAAATGTTAAATTATTATTGGACAAATTTTCACTAATAAGTAATTTTATACTATTTTTTACCTGTAGTAAATCAATTAATTAAAAAAATTGTCTGTAATTAATTAATTGTGTTTTTATTTTAAAGTGTATTACTGTTTGTCAAGAATCACTAGGCAAGTGAAAAAGTTTAAAATTACGAATTTTAATCTTGAAAATAACACTTGACAATAATAGTCAAAGTAAAAAAAAATTAATGAATTAATACCTAATCCGTCTAATAATCACTTTGTTAAAAAAGATTAAATTTTACTGATAAATTGACAGGTTATACATCGAATTTCGTTTCAAAATTATTATTATTTGAAAAAATGGGTGTATAATAATAATTTTATCAGATATTGTGAGAGAGATTTATTGGAACTATTTATGAAAAGGTTGTTTGCGAATATTGTTATCGCTATTTAGTTTACCTGCGTGACATCATGCTTGTGCAAACTGATATCTATTTTTAGATCGTGCATATATATTTTATGTATATACTTAAGTACCAAAATTGTCTCATCATTTGTTTTCAGCCTTAGTTTATGTAAAAATAATCTAGAAATATTGATCTAGGAAATACATAGTCAGTTTTATAGCAATACAGACAGTGAATAAATTTAAAAATATATATTTTTAATTATATGTTCTTTCATGTAATAGTCTTCTTGGTGTAGCCTCCCTCGCATAATACCCCAGTCAAAATAAACAAAAAAAGGGGGTTAAATAACAATAATTCGCATTTTTCGCACGAGTTTTTCAACTTTTGAAATTGCCATATCTCAGAAAAGGTGGTTCGTAAGAAAAAAGTATAAGAACCATTATTGTAGAAAATTTAATGGTCTACAAGATTTGGTTAAGGTATTTTGCTATAGCGCTTACCGTTTAGGAGAAAAAAGCAAAATAACATATTTTTGGCTTTTTACCTTGAATAATTTTTTTAGCAGACGTGAGAGGGGTGGGGATTTTTCAGATATCATTTATAATAGTGTATTTAAGACCTGTACCAATTTTCAGCTCTGCGAATTATTGTTAATTGAAATGTCTATTTTGACTGGGGTGTAATTCAAATAATCCCTTTCTAATTTGTTTATTGTCTATGTGGTTCCAGTTATCCCTGCCAATTTCCTAATATCATGGCCGCATCTTGGTTTGGTCTTCTTCTATGTGTCTTTATTTCTTATGGTTACCATGCTGTAGTTTTTGTGGTCCCTCTATTGTCCATGCTTCTTTCCAGGTGTCCTGCCACTTGAGCGATTTGATGCTGTGGATGACATGCATTACCTGGGTCTTTTGTCGTATCCACTCTATTCTCTTATGATCTTTCTTGGTTATTCCCAGCATATTTCATTCCATTGAGCGTTGTGCGACCTGTAGTTTCCCTATAATGTCGGTTTTAAGTCTCCAGGATTCGCGTGACTGTGGCCTCCCCCACATTGTAATATAATTTTTCCTAAATATATTTTTTACTAATTCGGTGGAAATTATTTTTTAAGACACTGTACATATAGAAATAATATGCGTACATACTTCTATATTCGTTTTATATTTTTAGACATAGCAACAAAGATTTATTTAAGTTAAAATTTTGCGAATTCTCCATGCACAGGTGTTTTGCTGTAGGTAAAATTTTCGAAAAATAATTTATATTTTGGCATACATTTCAAATAGATATACGGAAAAAGGTAGCTTTATATTTAGACTATTATTGACTGACATAACTAGATAAATAGCCAACCATTTTCTGTCTTATTAACTTAGTGGATTTTTGAATATTTGAATTTTTATTAAATTTACCTATATTAAACGTAAATTTTTATTTTATTTATGGTAGTTTTTTCTTGTTTCAGTTGACAATTGTTTTGCGTATGGATGACAAGATGAATAGGCATTTAACTAGTTGTATTTCTCCAAAAGATAACCCTAAAATACTTGCACAAGAATTAGTACATTACGGTTTTGTAAATGAGGTAAGTACAAGAAATTTTGTTATTTAAATCTAAAAAAACCTTAGGGGCTGTTTAACTTTAATTTAATATGATTTTCTCACATTTTTACACTATTTTGAGAGATTTAGTGAGATTCGGCTTTAACTCCTTCTTAAAAAACATAATAATTTTAACCTATTACAACTTAAAAACACTATCAATTTAACTTGGTATGCCGCTAGGAATGAGTAGTTCAAATGAACCCTCCTAAAAATACTTCAAAACAAGATTTTCTGGTTTTATAATGAAATAAAACGAAAAGAGACCATCCTCCGTATTCGCCAGATTTAATTCCATAGACAGTTTTTCAAAAAATAACTTCCAGGTTGTATTTACAGCTAAAATTAACTTTTTTTTGAGAAAATTACAACTTGACATCCCCTTAGTGAAATAAACTGTTTGTTTGCCTTTATTGGGAACGTTGTTTCGTTGTACTAATGTGGGGATTTTTTTTTATTCTAGGAGGATCGTGAAAAGATTGCTACACTGATAGAAGAAACGTTACTGAATACCTCATCGGATCAGAACAGTTCAACGACGAATCAGGACAATGATAGCAAAAACGTAGCGAATTCGATAACAACCGTTCCAAACACCACACAACCGGCAATGGTAAGCATCAAATGTAATTTTTTAAATAAAACATTCCATTTCCAGAAAATTTTAAAAATGGGATTAAAAATATCCCACTTCTGATTGCTTGGAAATGGGATTGTCTCATATAAGTAATACTCCTACAAGGCTAGTAAAGACTTTAAATTTGATTTTTATCTTATTAAATTTATTTATTTTTATTATTTTTTTATTTTTTTTTATCATTGTACTCAGGAGATCGAGTTCTTTCAAAACTTCAAATAAAAAATGCAGGTCCGTATTTAAAAAAATTAAGTTGGCCTCTGTATCTCACAAATTATCAGCTAATTTGAAAATCTAAAAACACTATCAGATAGCCCTAATAAAGTAGCCATGAGAATTTGCAATTAGTTTTTTGATTTTCTAAAAAGTAACTCCGGGAAAAAATAAAATTGATTTTCATAAAAAACACAGCAATTCTTGAAATTTTTAAAACTTTTTTGATGGCATCATGGTGAACATCCTAAAGCGCAACTTTGCCTCAATTTAACCATCTTCATATCTCTTATGGTTTCCGAGATACCAATGCTCGTACCTCGAATTTGTAGCACCCTGTATACCAGCCCTCTAGTACTATGACTTATAACGGATTTTCTATAATTTTACAGCACACTGTTTAAATTAGCGAAATTATTTGTTTCAGGTGACGTCGCTGGCGAACTCAGTGGCGTCCGCCAAGGTGCCGATGCACACCACCAGTTAGTAACAGAGTGACGACGCGACCTCCTCCCAGGAGGCGCCTCCGTGCCGCCAATGGAGCAGTCGCGTCCTTGCCACTTCTACTACTACTACTTCAACTACCCGTCGCCCTGATAACGGCAACAGCGCATTCGCGCCAGTCTCGATGGACCAGTAACCCGTCTCCGCGCGAGACGAACAAATAAACAGAGAAGAGAGTCGGCCGTCTTACACAGGGTCTTGTGATATTAAGAGATAGAAGAAATCGCGTTCTGTATAAATGATATATACATATAATAGATATATTGGGGGTGATATATAACAAATAGTATACATATATAGACTTTTTCGAAAGAGTGAGAGCAAGATAGAGAGAGAGAGAGAGAGAGAGGTACACTGACCAGTATGAAAAACAAACACCTTAAAATTTTCATCTAATTAAAAGTTCAATATATTTTGTTATAGTGGACCGATTTTGATGATTTTTTAAGCATTTTGAAGCTAGATTATTTGACTTTTCAGCCTCTTTTTTATATTAAAAATTAAAGTCCCCATCTGTCTATTATACGAGGGAAAACAAAACGTTGTTATTTTGGCGAAAGTTTGAAACGCCTTGTAGAGTGTTTTAACAATTTGAAGAATTTAAAAATTTCTTTTTCATCAAGGAGCATCATTTCTCAAGAGTTTGTTTTTTGATTCATCTCGATAGCTTTATTTTTATTGGAGATATTCGGTCTTGAAGAAGACAGTACCAATTTACAGCAATTTTAGCATTAAAAACATGTCTTTGCTTTTGGTCTTCATTAACACACCTAAGAAATATAGTGTTTTTCTAACCCCACTATCATTGAAAAGTCATTATATTATTGTTTGTTGGCTGCAGTTACTCTGGCAGAGATGGTTTTAAGTCCAGAAGTTGATCTCTATCAATGCAACAATAGTTGATACAAGTTCTAGACTTCAAACCTTAATCTCTACTAATGTAACCTTCAACAAACAATAAAAAAATGACTTCAATGATAGTGACAGTAAAAAAACACAAAAAAACACTATTTTATATGAGTGTTAATGAGGGCCAAAAGAAAAGTCATGCTTTTAGTGCTAAAATTGTTATTAATTGTTACAATCTTATTCAAACGCAAATATCTCCAACAAAAATAGAGCTATTGAGATGAATCAAAAAACAAACTATTGAGAAAAGATGCACCTTCATGATAAAGTGCTTTTTAAAATCCTTACTATGTTAAATCATTCCACAGGGTGTTTCAAACTTTCGCCAAAAAAAACAACATTTTATTTTTCCTCGTATTATAGACAGATGGAAACTTTAATTTTTATTTCAGAAAGAGGCTAAAAAAGTCAAATGATTTAGCTACAAATTGGTTAAAAATTCATCAAAATCGGCCCACTAAAACGAAAAATATTGAACTTTAAAGTAGATGAAAATTTTAAGGTGTCTGTTTTTTGTGCGGAGGTCAGTGTTGCTAAGGAGAGAAAGATACTACTACGTTTTTTAATTCGAGGTTAGTTTTATTACGAATGAAGACTGCGAAAAAAATATGCCGGACATTGCGCTAGTCATGCTGACCATAATAATATTGTTGTTGATCTGTGATTGGAGTTAAAAACGATGCGCGCGGCTCTGGCGCACGACTGAGATGTCAAAAAAGTAAACTAACCTCAAAAATCGGTGATTTTTGAGGTTAAGTTTGATGGGGATCGTGTCAACGCGACGTACTGTATGCTAGAGAGTCACCGCATCGAGGCGAAGTCGAGAATTTGATAGGAATATGATTGATTTAATATTTTGGAGGAGATTTTACTTGAATTTTGTTAAGAAAATATGGTTTAAAATTGTAGTTTTTTATAAAAATCATTTTTCGTCAGTATTATTGATTTGTACAAACAGCAGTACACTATTATTTATCCAACTTAACAACAGTCAAAAAAAGCCAGACTCCTGAAAAAAACGTGTTTTCTGATGTATCGATCATAATAATTTGTTATTTATCTATATAACATTTTGTGAATAAATTATTTTTACAATTTCATATGCCAAACGTAGTAAAAATTTAAGAAACAGCACAATATAGCATATTTTTGCACGTCCTAAGAAACATTTTGGGTGCCACTGGAAAAAAAATAGCTCCAGCGGCCATATTTTGACATATCTGTAAAAAAAGTTTGATTGCCACTGGTTTAATTAGTTCAAATTAACCATATTTGTTCCTTATATACCATTAAATCTAGCAAAACTCGAAATTTAACGCCATTTCTACGTTTACCGTGACGTCTTTTTTTATTCTTCAAATTAGTTCAAATGTACTAAACTTTTAAACGTGTGTTTTAAAGGTCCAGAGTGCATTTCGAAGTCCAGTTTCAATAAAATACAGGGCGTGTGAAACTAACTCAGAGCGTTCAAAATATGTTTCCTAGGATAGTATAAATGGGCAAAATATTTAAAAAAAACTTACATCACTACGTTACGTTTGCATTTTTCCTATCATATTCTCGATCTTCTTCGTACTAGAAAAGAAATTTTTCAAAAAAATTAATATAAAATACATTGAAGTGCCATTTTTTTTCGGTTAGTTTCTCAAACGTTGTTTACACACACATTAATTTTTTAATTTTAAGTTTTAAGGTTATATTATTTATAAGGAAAATTTATACTGAATAATAACACATTTCTTTTTGATATAGTTTCAAGTAATTTATTTAAAAAAGACATACACACACTACGGTAACCTTAGCCAGTCTTCCTTAACATTTGTTTAATTTTTTTCCTGTATACTGGGTGTCAAAAAAATATTGCACAAACCGTTTTTTTTTTCGATGATTTTTATCGAATAAATTTGAAATTTGTCGTTTGCAATCAATATGGCGGAGTTTTTAGGTTACCTATAGCGATGACGTCAAACCACAGACTGAAATACCTTACGATTTAAAAAAAACGGCGTCAGAGTAGGCTCGGAAATGAAGATTTCTGTCGTTTTATAAGTATAAATGTAGAAAATGTAATCGATTGTCATTTCCAAGCCAACTTGACGGCGTTTTTTTTTCAAAAAGGAATTTTGAACTGTTTCGTCCAAATTTCAAAATTATTCGACAAAAAAAAACGATCAAATGGCGTTGACATCCGGTATATATCTAATTTTAATGATTAATACTCAATGTTTCTCAATTTTTTCTTTACCGTCCTTTATTTTTTTGTTGTTCGCTTAGAGACTGATTAAAAGGAAATTTTAGGGAGAAAAACGTGAGTTCGTAGAATTCGGACCAATCAAATCGACGTCTGTGTAGATTGAGCTTAAAACACTAAACGCCTTACGTGTAGTCTCGGCTTTAGCAATTTTTTATAAGTAAATTTATTTTTTGTTAAAAGATTAAAAAAAAATATATTAGAGTAGTTTTAAACAAAATCTTTTAACAAGGAATGTCAAGTTATTGTTCAGAAGAAAACTGTTTTTTTTTGTGTTTTTATTTTTTAGTGTTTTAAGACTGAGAATTATGTTTATTTTTTTTTAATTTGGTTTTTTAGAATAAAAAACAAACAGTAAAAAGAAAGAAATGTGTAAGTTTATAAAGGGTGGTTCCAAAAAATTAATTTTTTGAAATAAAAAAAAATTAGCATTTATTTTTTCCAATTTTAAATTATTCGAGTAATAATTTTGAAAAAAAAATATTTTTTGGAGCTTCTTTTTTAGATCAATGCAATCGAACTGTAAAGAGTTCTCAAGATATTATATTTTTGTCTATATTGTGAATTTAAGTCAAATCAAAAGTAATAATTTAATATAATACGATTATTTTTTTTTTCGTTCTGTAGTTATGTTAATTATTTAGTTTTATATTTTTAATTTAAAATTATACGCTTCGAGATATAGGATACTGTACTAGGTATAAATGTGTATGTGTATAGGAACTATTACTTTTTGATTTGATGAAATTAAATATGAAGACATCTATTATTTCTATGCCGCTTTTATATAAAATTTTTAGGCAAAATAAAATTAATATTGTAAATAATTTAATAATTAAAAAAAGGAACTATTCATTAGCTGTACGAAAATGTAGATATTAAATTTTTTATTGAAAAGAGAGACAGACAAAAAAATCAAGAAATAAATTGTAGAAAAAAATAAAAAAAACTATTATTTATTTGTAAAGAAAAATCGTCAGCATTTCTTTTTTATTTTCTTTTTATTATTCAAAGTGATGATAAGATTCAGAATTGAGAGTTACTTGAAGTAAGAATCATCCAAGTACTGCCAAAATTTATTTTTAAACAAGCTAAAAAGAGAACGAAGAAAGAAAATAAAAAATAAAACTATTTGAATTTTTTTCAGAGGTATATGATCGCGGTTTATTTATAAGACAGTGTTTTTAGTGTGTTAAGTGCACAAAACGAGTATAATTGTCGTGTTAAGTTGGATGAAAACACTAATTATAAATAAATAAAAAGCTATACCAAAAGTAATTTTTGTATTATTAGTCCAGTCCTGCGTATAATATTCTGCAGATAAAAACATGTAAAACAGTTCGTATACACTCATGTCTTAAAATGCTTCTTTTTCGTAATACAGGGTGTAGAAGTTTCATTTTTATTTAGATTTAGATTTTTTCCAAATAATTTCTGAAATAACGTTAATATTTTGATGGAAATTGGTGTCTCGGGTGTTTTTTGACATGAGAAATTTGATTTTGAACTACACAGATTCCTACTTGTAGGTGGTGCTACCTAAGTGTGTGTCTGTTGGGGGTGTTCTTTAAGTGTTTTGGAGTGTAATAACTTTTCGTGGGTACCTGTACTAAAAAAAATTACTGAGTAAAAAACAGGTAAAAAATATACATTTCCACCGTTTTTTACCTAAAAAGTTCTCTTGGTATTGGAAAAAATCGAAATAAAAATGAAACTTCTGTGTCTCTATTTCACCCTGGGTCTCGGAAAGAACTCTCACTCTGTATTATAATATTATATAATAATAAATTATTTACTTAAGATCTATTTATTATTTTTGTATTTGTTTATTTTTATTGTTGTCTTTGTCTAATAATTATCCATAAATTATAGATTAGACTCTCTCATTTTGAATATTTTGTCCTGGACACTGGCCACATGACCTACATAAGTTGAAGCCATTTAAAAATAAAGAAGAAACAGATCTATGACAGATCAGTGGTTGTCCATGATTTAGGACCGTAAATATAAAAAGAAGAAGAACAGTACTTTCATTCTATGGTTACCGTTCTCTTTAGCCCAAAAAAACGAAAAAGAAGAGCGCCTGTAGCGCCACTGTGGAAAAAGTGGAAAATTTTTGAACTAAATTATTTCCAAGGTTGCCAAAATGTTAGCGAAGTCCTGAAACTAATCCGAATCAATATTTTTGGAAGTATAAAACGAATTGGACCGTTACAAAATTATGATAAATCTAAAAAACATATTATAAAAACATTGTTTCAGTAGAATAAATAATATTTTTCTTTTAGACAGAGCATTATTTATGCAACAAAAAATGATAATTTTGTTTCAGATGTATTCAATCTGACAACGTTGACAAGGTAACGTGCAATATTTTCCGTTCGCAGCGTGTTGTTATGTGGCTGTTACAATTTTTCTAGTTTTTTGATAGAAAAAGTGATTTTTCTGTACACTATTTGAGTGTATTCTGTTCCTTAAGGCCTGTTTAGTCTCCTGAAAATGTAAGTACCCATGATTTTGTGTGTTTTCTATGGTTTTTTTCACTTTCAAATATTTCAATTACATCATCGATAAAACCTGATGCATTTTTCCTGTTTTCATAATTTTCTTTTTCTAAATTGAGTATATGGAAATATATATACCCTCCTTGATAACCCTATTGTACATTAAAAATATAGTTACTTCGAAAATATTTAGAGATATTTGGTATTTTTTGGACTATTTTTTTGCGTCGATTCGAGATGTTTTTTTATTCCTAAAAGTAACTTTTTTGGTGTTTATTCGTACAGGCAAACAAGTATTTTCTACGTTGTTTAGAATAAGTAGGTAATCCTAAAGGAGCATTCTCAATAATTATATAATACTTTCAGATAAAGTAAAATACTAGTTTACACACATGTTTAATACTATAATATTACACCATCGTCATATGTTTGTTAACAATTTTGCATGTTTTCTTTTTTAGGAGCGTTATTAGTAATAACATATAAGCACATAAAGACCACTTAATAGAAGAGAGCCCTTATATAATCCTGATATTTGGCTATCATTCCGTTTTACGAGCTGGTCTTCTATTATCTGATTGAAAGTAAGTTTAATTTATATTTTAAAAATAATTTTAATAAATTTATTAAATGCTTATTAACAGACTAACTATAGTTTAATAATTAATAAAATCTAATTTTATTTATTTCTTTTTTACAGATTTTTTACAATAAATCGATGGATGTAAATTGTTCCAGGGCAGTACATTTATCCTTTTGATGAATATTACAAACAGCGCATGAGGATTTATAAGTATATCTAAAATTTTATTTCTTTTGGGTAAATAAATTTATTTTTTTGATTTTTAATGCTCATCGATCAGTGCATATCATCATTTTTAAATTTAATTAAGTAGGAAAAAAATCCAATTGGTCTTTCAATTATATATTTATGGTTCCTTATTATCATAGATAAATTCAAACCATCTATTTTCATGTTGGGCCATATTTTGTCTTTTGGCAACTTCTTTTTTTCTTTGGTATAATACCATCTACTTAGAACTTTACTTCATGTTGTTTTTGGTTTACTTTCATTTCACTATAATAGTTTGATTCCCATATTTTCATGATTGTGGAAATAATATCACCACTTGTCAATGCAATAAAATATTCTATTGACTGTATTTCTATAGGTTTTATTTGTTACGTAAAATATATATTATATATTTTCCTATAATAGCTTAACTCCCATATTTTCTTCATTGTGGGAATAATATCATTTCTATTCTGTAAAACATTCCATTGACTGTATTTTTATAACTATTCTTTTATTTGTATTCTTTTTTTATGGTGTCATTCTTCTAATACATTTTTGCTTGTGAAATTTCTTACCCAGAATTTTAGTTTTGATGGATTCATTTTCATGTAATTTTTACAGACATATGCCATGAATTGGTGAAATTTTAAGGATTCTGTTGGTTTGGTTTGCCTGTGTTTAAATATAACTTAAACTCACAATAACACACTTAATTGTTTCACTAAAAGGACAAATTTTCGATTGATTCCTGGCGCATTCGCCATTTATTAAAAAATCTGACATCAACAGCTGATGTCACTTCTGGCTTTTCTAGCAATTTGCTAATTAATTTTCTTGAGTAATATCGACTCCAGAGCATCATAGCTAGCCTCTCCTATGAGGAGGAGACCCGGGTCACCCCCTAACCTTGATGTTCGGCCATCGATGACCTATGTAGCATGCATAGGTACCCAAGGGAGTCACCACCCTCTGGTTTACGAGCTAGGTGTTCTAACGCTAGAGGCTTCGGCCGGATACGACCTGGCACCCAAGCTACGAGACTTCTTCGTGCACGTATCCCGTGACGTCTCGACAGTAGAGGGGCGGGATATCGGACACATTGAAGATGATGAGGGGGGTCCGCCTGTAGGGGGTCCCGGTGGATGTCCGCTCGATGGGTGATGAGGGTGACCCGAGACGAGGCTGCTTAGCTGGGATGGGAACTGACTGGCGAGGCTTAATCGTCGGCCAAGGGTTAAATCTGATGAAGGGGGGCGAACCTATATGCTTTGGAGGATTTTTTGTTCATGTGCTTGATGTCAAATTTTGACTAGATATTTCTGAGAGGAGGTTAAGCATAACTTTTAGTCATTTTTCAGTTCTTATTGACCACATACCTCTTTATTTTTTAATATCATCTAGAACCTTCTGGCCCATGTTGTTTTTGGCCTACCTCTTACTAGTTTTGTCTGCCATATTTTCCTTATTATTGGAATATTATCATTCATCACTGTCCTATTGATTGTCTTATTATTTATATACTTGTCTATTTTTTGTGTAATCCTTCTAAGAGTTCTAAGACATAATATTTCAACATTTCTATTGCCTGTATATATTTATTTTTAATTTGTTTTTATGTCATTATTTCAGTATGTATATAATTACATATATATTTTTGGTATCATAATATTATATTCTAAATTGTCACTCATCTTCATGCATTTTTTTTTTCAATTCCACATACCTCTGTATTTATCTCTCTCTGTGACGTTCTGTGTCAAGACTTCTCTAAGGCATTTTATTTCTATTGTCTATATAGAGTTGTAAGTTTGGAAACATTTTCATAAATTTTCAATTCATCACACCAGACAGAGTACAACTAAATATAATATTTCTTAAATATAATTTATTTTTCTTCTATGTTTGTTGTATTTCTAAATCTTTTCTTAAAATTTGTTTTATTGTTTATTTTACTGCTATTCTTCTAAGACTCCCAAATTTTTGATCTCATTCCTATTGATGCCTACATATGTAATAAAAAAATAAATAATAACATTGGTATGGGATATTGTACTGCTTTGGAACAAAGACTGCTGTAACTACCCTTTTCAAGATGCAATTATATTAACTAAATTCAACATTCAACAGCGGATTGAGAAGAAATTCATCATTGAAAAGGAAGCTAAATAAATTTAGGTAAAATATACCAAAAGGTGTTTTTTTTTAATGAAATATGTTTGTTAAATACCTAATATTATAGTATTCTGTAAAATGTGTAGATATAAATTATTAATTTCAAATGGAGTATATTGGCGCGCTGTTTACTGTTGTATAGGCAACTAAAAATACATAAAAATTACATTATTTCTATTTTTAGGCAACTATAAATACATTGACATGTATATAGAGTTGCCTATATAGTGTTTGATTTTTTAATTAAGTTTTTTAATACTTTTATTGCAGAATCAAGACTTACAGGGTAGCTAGTAGTCCAGAAGAGTAGCTATAGAAGATTTATTTACTTCCACATAGACGTCAGCATGTCCGCCAACACCTTAGATTTTAATATACTTTTTATATTTTACTATTGTTAATAAAATGTAATGTGTTTATGATATAAAGATATAATATAATCAATGATAGCAAAAACATGCCTTAATCTTTGTTTTAAGGCATTTTTCCTTAACACGGCAGTATATTATACCGTATGATCGAAAAAAAAACGGCGTCAGCGATGGCTGTGAAATGATGATCGCTGTTATTTTATATATAAAATGATTATATGGAGACTGTCATCGATCGTCATTTCCAAGCCAGCTGGACGCCGTTTTTTTTTTCGATCATACTAGTGTAAAGAAATTCATAATATAGCTTTATAAATGTAATAAATACATTTTTTAAGTACTGAAATCTATACTTTATAACTTATTGTGTATAATTAGAATAGAATATAAATAAAAGCATTAGAATTTATTATTAGACCCTATGTATAGCAATTATTTACCCTGCCACTTGAAGGTAACATTTTTAATATATGTATACCCTAACATGAATACCCTATTCGAATATTTTTTAATAAATATTTTAATATATTAAACATGTGTTATGTTATATATATGCTTATAGCAAAATTCCTTTCCTATAACAATTAAAAGAATAAAATAAACTCTTAGAGCTCTTATTGAATATAACAAAAATAAACTAGCAACATAAAATATATCATGATATACTATAAATATAATCGCAATATAATATATCTATGCGCTAAGAAATATGACTCTGAAAAATATCGTCTCATTTCTGTTCAAAATTAAATTTTTGATGACAAAAATGTACAAGATTTGGTTGCCTCGTGCGAAATTTTTCACCACCTCGAAAAAATTTTTAACACTACAGAGAAACGCTGGATTTTGTCGACTCTAACACTTTGACCTCGTTTTCGAAATTAAAACGCTAATAACTCCGTAATTAAAAGAGCTATCGGGGCGCGCTTAGCGCCAATCGATAGAGAATTCAACCCTCTATCTGTACACAAAATTGCAACCCCCTACGGCACCTTTTATTTTTTGGGCCAAAAATTTTCTAAGGTTAACCCCTTTGCTCATTTTTGCTCCAAAAAATAAAGTGTTTCGTAGGGGGTTGTAATTTTGTGTACAGATAGAGGGTTGAATTCCCTATCGATTGCGACATAGCGCGCCCCGATATCTTAATTAGTTTTTGAGTAATTAACGTTTTTGTAAATGAGTCTAACTGTTCGAGCTCGTTGGCCAACGATTTCCGATTTAATTCGGATGACAAAAATATTTTTAAAAATGATCATTTTTGGTGCTAGATGTGACTGTTTTGAGGTAAAAGAAATCAAATCTTTATAGAATATCGTATGGTTCTAGACTATGAAAGAGTGTATATGTCATTAAATTAATACACCAATATTAAAGGTAACTAGATTAAATATTTATTGAATTTATATTTAAATATTTTGATTATTTTTTTTTTGCTTTGGCAGCCAGAAATGCACATTCCTCATATTTATAATTTTACATTAAAACTGATAGCGATCTTCATTCAATGAGGTGAGGACTATAGGTATGGAACATGGAAAATGTTATAAATAAAAATGCTGTTTTGTTGCTTTAATGTCTTATTTATTTGGAAGACATTTCTTTTTAATGAATATAAATTAATTTATTTTTACGAATACAGTGTGGTAAAAGTTACATCATAGAACATATTTTTATTTTTTCTTCTTCCTTATAAGCATCCTATTATATCTAGGGACTGTTTCAATATTGTACAAGCTCTTTCGATTTCGATCACAATAATATTAACAATTAAAAAAAGAAAGAAAACATAATCTATAATTTTCATAACAATGGCAATAATATTTTTTCTTGTCCTTAGTAATAAACAAATCTCTTTCGGTACAAGATAATACGAAGAAATATCTTCAAAATTGTTGTTTTACGTAGCTCTTACATTGATCAAGTTTAAAATTATACAATATATAATCTAGCCTTAACAGAACACATCATTTGCTTCAAATGATAGAAATGTGTACAAGGGTTTGTCCTAAAAAATTAAATTTATACAAAATATAATACAGTACAAAATTGTTATATATAAAAGGGCCGGGGATCATTATACAAATAACAATAAATAATAAAAACATCATTAATAGTTTTCATTATACAGGGTGTAAATAAAAAAATGCATTTTTTAATTTTATTCTCTAAAACAAATAAAAATTTTAAGACATGATTTTAAAAGAACTTTTTTACTTAGTTTTATATGCAGAATATGTTGCCGGATTAAAATTCGGACCACCCCGTATACAGAGTGAACCAAACTCAACAATATTCATCTGAATGCCAATTTACACAAATGCATAATTTCACTATTACAATACGTACACCAAATTTGATATTTTTAATGTACACAATTTTGAAAAAGTTGATAAATAATTTACACCCTGTATAATATAAGGCCAAGATAATTTATTATCTAACAATATCGGATAATATACAATACAGAGGCCTTTAAAGCAACTATAAAAAACAAAGTATCCAAAAGATTTTTGATTTTTGAAATTGGTTAAAATTATGGATATGTTGTTATGTGTATATAGAGTGGACACATTTTAAATGTTGAAAAATGAACCCTCAAGTATAATACTTGAGATTCCATATTTAAACATTCATATTAATCCACCTTGAACAATGTTTATAATTTTCGTTAAAATTTTACATGAAACAATCTGAGAAAAACAAAACTTGACATGAACACATACGAAAAAACCTTTTTTTAATTATTAAAATACGTTTATATCATTTAGCCTTATTCGAGGGGTAAACCGCAGAGGGAAAAGTGTACACCGTAATTCCTTTTACTCAAATAATTCCTCAGAATTCCTCGTAATTCCTTCGGAATTCCTTGGAATTCCTGGTCTTTAAAGCCAAGGTCAATCATTCGAGGTCTTCCTTGGAATTCCTTGGTACGAACTCGGTAACTCTGTCAGTCTGAACCAGCGTTGCCACCTCGGTTTCGCAGTTCCGCTATGAATTTTCAGGTGATTTTTATAAATGTCTAATGTCTTTATAAGTACTAGATCTTACAATAAAAAGTACTATTACGAGATTTACGTTTTTTTTAGTTAAATTTTAGGACCAATAGGGGATCATGAGGTGAAAATACTGGAAATATGTCGGCACTTACTTATTAAAAACGACGTCTAGTTGGTTTAGAAATGATAATCAAAGAACGAATCTTTCACCATTAAAAGAAACACTTAAAATAATTAGAAAATCATAAGATTGAGGGTTTTATCAATTTTTTTTTCAGTAAATATCCATTAAACTTAAATATATTAAACCCTGAAAAGTCCCAAATAGTACTGTATACTGGGCGAAAAAGTACCCTACTAAGACGTTTTCGATTCTGCCTTAAGTGTAGTTTAAAAGGTAGTATTTACTAGCGAAATTGAATTCTACTGTTATAAATATCATAAAAAAATATGTCACAGTAAGCCGAGAAATGGTCTATAAAAAAATTCAGATGTTACATTGGGACGTATATGACATAGATAAATGCCAGGGGATGACATATACACATATAACTTCAAAATATATCTGAATTCAAATTTTAACGTAGAAAAAGGGTTGTACCATAAATAAAAGCTTTTAAAAATAGGATAAAAATTTGAATTTCTGACAGTATATTATGAAATCTAACACGTGATTTGCTGGACCTGTGTACGTCACGAAAATAGCGTGAATATTTAAATTTTTTTCTTTTATAAGTTTCGTATTGAAGACATGTTAGACAAACATATTATTTAATGAACCAAACTTTAGTTTGAAATATGTATCAGGTAAACACGAAATATGATTTAGCACAAACTTATTTTTAGAACTTTAAATCGATTATAAGAACATGTTATCCATGCTCAAACTCAGGTGTATGCAAATAAGCATTATATTAGAAAGTCGCATGACTCAACAACGTAAATCAGCCTATGCGTTTCGCATTAAGAAAATTAATTTTATAACTTTATTTTTACAGTTTTCTGAGGGCTTTTACTTAAAGGAATGAAATAAAAATATTTTTATATTTCCAAGCTATTTTTAACTTTTTTTAGTGTTATTTTAATTTTCTTTTGTTGATAGATATCTAGAAATTTAATTATAGACCATTCAAGGAAAACTTTGACTGAAATATTGATTAAAATGACAGATTGTTTAGAAAAAACTACTTAAAATAGAGATAATCGTTCGGTGATGCTTTCTCCTAACATAAATAAAAAAAGAAATATCTATTTAACATTTATACATGCACTTTTCAATCCATATTCGCGATTCTTTGAATAATCTAAAATATCTCAGATTTTCAAAAAAAAACATTTTTTTTAGGTTGAAGATTAAAATATATATTTATATTAGATTATACTGAAATAATTTTTAAACAAAACTACTTTTTATTTTAAGACAAACAATTTTTCTTCTTTCCACATACCGGAATACCAATTTTTAATTTTTTTGTTAGTTGAAATGAAGAGTATTCTCGGGCTAATATATTTTTACACTGCAGATTATTTAAAAAACACTGTATACATTGTCACCTATAAGCTCATATAATTGGCTTTTAATAAGAATATCTATTTATTTTCTTTAACTACAAGAAAAAAATTAAAATTCGTTTACCGGGTGCGTCTCAAAAGTGGCTCATCCGTATAACTTTTTTATTTTTTTACTTAAAAAAAACAGAATTGGTATGTTAGTATATGACATAAAATAGGACTGACTGACGTATTCAATTGTTTTTGGTCACTTCCTGTTTCACCGGAAATGACTACAACTTTTGATTTTGAAAGGGCACCCTCGGAAGACCAAACACAATTGAATACGTCAATCAATCCTAATTTATGTCATATACTAACATACCAAATCTCGTTTTTTTTAAGTAAAAAATAAAAAAGTTATAGGGGTGAGCCACTTTTGAGACGCACCCGGTATACCTGCCTGAATTTTTTAAAATATCAAAGAACATAATATAGAAATACTAATATTTCTGAAGTTGGTGTATACAGGGTGATCTGAATATGCCTAAACAGCAACTGAAAATGTTGTTTTTGTGGAAATTAACTAAAAAACCATACTAAAACTTATTTAAAAAAACAACCACATATTTATATTTGCTTGTTGTTTGATGTGCTCGTAAGGCTTAGATTTCAATATATGTACAGGGTATTAATATTTTGCCAAAAAAAAATCAGAAAATTATTTTTTGAAAGAAGTTCTACAAAAAAATTGTAAATTAACATGAAACTAGTAAAAACAGAGAACGATTTGGTGTAAACACTATAGGTGACACTGTATTTAGGGTTATTCATTATAAGTATCCCTTGTTAGACATTTAGGCAAAATTTCTTAATGTAAAAATATGAAATATTTATAAAAAAAATGATTCTAGCTGTGAGTAATTCTGGGCAATTCTCTATAAAAATGCAATAGAAAGACACTTACTGTGAATAACCCTGTATATTTTCCGAAAAACAAAAAATACTTTAAACTTCAATCTTTCTCACTCTTACACACACATTCACATTTTGTTTACTACCGATAAAAACCGCGTTTTGTTTTCTCATCATGTAATATAAAATCACTGTATGTACAAAAAAACAATTATCATTATTATTATTACATCATATTATTATTTATTTACACAAATCTGTGTAACGTTCATCTTCAATGTTTTTGTTCTTTTATTTACCTATTATTAATAGTAATAATATTTAAACCTAATATTTTTTTCATTTTATTATTAAAAATGTCGCCAGGGGAGTGGGAGGGGAGGGTAGGGTAAATCGGTGGAGGGGACGATAGTTGCTAAGCGGTCAGGGGGGAAATAATAAAATCTAGAGTTACGCCCATCACAGAAATTTGGTATTCACCTTCATCTAAGGTCGAGCCTTGCAATTGTCAAGGCCTATGGAATCTGTAAAATAGAAAAAACAGTATATTAGATGGTTATCTAGTAGGCAAATGTAAAAAAATTAAATGATTTGTTGAAATAAGCTGATAAAAATGTATAATGAATATCAAATTTTATCTATGCCGATTAAATTGACTACAATAAGATATGTATATTCAGTAGGTCTGAGAATAGGTTGGTATCTATTTTTTATACCCATGAGTGAGAAGGGTGCAGTTTTTTTATTTTTTGTACAAAATTATTTTTTTTTATTTTTTTTATATTATGTGGCATGAAAAAATACATGCAACCCTAAATTTTCACCCTTCTACCATCAGCCTCTATTTTTAATAGCGTTATTATTAATTCAATAATTTGAATTTAACAACAAGTTGTTTTAAAAAATTGTCGGAGTACCTTAAATTGAAAACGTTAGTATGATTGGGAATACAGGATGTTTCAAAAACCGTCTTTGTGCCGTCTCTCGTGGGGAGGTTCCTCACGTAAAAATAAGATTTATTTTTCATGTCAACATAAGTCCGATTCTGCTTTGTTTCGTAGCTACAGGGTGTTAAAGTCTGAATAATATTTCAATTTATTATAATTTTCTTCCAAGTATTTTTAGTGATTCGAATGAAATTTTGGGGGTAAAAGTTACTATAACTGCTACATG
The DNA here is from genome assembly GCF_002938485.1 of Sitophilus oryzae. Classification (NCBI taxonomy): domain Eukaryota; kingdom Metazoa; phylum Arthropoda; class Insecta; order Coleoptera; family Curculionidae; genus Sitophilus; species Sitophilus oryzae. The sequence continues at coordinate 155,472 of NW_022147146.1, forward strand.
TTTTAATACTAAAAAAGTGTCGATAAATTCATCAGGGACGTGCATATGGGTTATCACTGTAATATTTTTCAAAAAAAAAACATGTGCGCCACTGACTTTTTTTTTGATATCAAAATTGTGTAGGCCGTTTAATGCCAATTAAAAGTTATCTCTTGATATTTTATCGAACTCGGCCTCCTTCATGAGATAAACGCAATTTTATTAATCACAATTATTAACATTAAAATAAAAATAAAATTAATAAATTATATATTTTACCTTATTTATTATTAGATATTATTACTATTAGTTATTAGTTATCATTACTATCAGTTTAACCTACAACAATTTCAAATAAAAAGATAATGGTATTTAAGATAATTGCGAAGAACCTAATTTTAAAAACTTTTAACATCCTGTAACTCTAAAACTATGCATTTCCATACTAATGTTTATAGGAACTTTTTTTCGTATTTTTTGATAAATCAATGAGTATCTATTTAAAACTTTCGCAAGTTAATGATATCAACATTTTTTAAAGGTTGCTATTAGACTTGGACCAAGACAAATTAATAAAGTTGCATTGATCTCACCAAGGAGGCCGAAATTAACAAAATATGAAGAGACAACTTTTAATCGGCATTAAGCTGCTTACACTATTTCGCTAACAAGAGAAAAAAGTCAGTGACGTAGTATATGCTTTTTTTAGAAAAATATTCCAGTGATAACCCATTATGCACGTCTATGGTGAATATTTTGACACTTTTTTAGCTTTAAAATATGTCGCATTTATAGTAACCTTTACCCTCAAAATTTCATTCGATACGCTAAAAGGTACTAGGAAAACAATTATAATGAATCGAAAAAATATTAAGACTTTAACACCCTGTAGCTACGAAACAAAGTCCAACATAACTCCGATTCTCGGACTTATGTTGATAAGAAAAATAAATCTTATTTTTACGTGAGGAATCTCCCACGGGAAATGGCACATGTTTTTTGAAACACCTTGTATACCGGGTACAATTATTATATTAGTATACCAAAATTTCAATATACCGGGTACTATTTTCTGATTCTTTCTTGATACTGATTTATTTTAAAGATATATCTTATATCTCTCAGACATATCTTGGTCTTATTTGGATAAAATTTGATTTTACTTTTTTGAAAAACGATTCAATATGATGAATGATGCCGTACGTCTGTAGGTCGTACTAAAATTGTCTATAAGCAGTTCGAAACAGTACATAATATATGTTTGTGTATATCTGTGTGTATATTATTCTGATGTGACTAAACAAAAAGAAATAAGTTAGTAATGCTACACGACACAAGTATGGCGTCGATTTGGTAAGAGCTAGGTACTAAGGAAAAAAATAACTAAAAAATAGTGAGAAAAAGTACTTATTAAGGTCTATGTATCGAAGTTTTGAAGTGGGAATCGGAACTAAAGTATTTTGCAGTGCATATCAAAATGTAACACTTTTAGATATATTTTTCGTTGATTATGAAGTCTGTCCTGTGAATTTAAATTCCAGACAATAACTGTCATTGTTAGGTATCCCCTAGTTGGACAGATTTTAGTATACCATCGCTAGGCTCAATATGAATTCCAGTTGTATTTGTGTTCACATCTCAGAATAAGAGTAAAACTTCATCCAGTACCTCGAAATTTCACAAGTCGTTCTTTTTATACGTTACATCACACAGAATTTTTTTCTTATTTTGATCAAAATAGAGTGTATTTTGATAACAATAGATAGATGTGTAAAAACACCAGTTCAATCTTTTTTTTTCACTTTTCAATTATATTTGGCGCCCAACGTGGGGCGTGTAAAATAATATTTTATATAAAAAATTGGGGGTGCACTATGTGCGCATCTTACTAACAGCTATTAAATTGAAGAATTTGAAGGACCTGTTTGAAAAAGTGTAGTTTGAAATGTTGAAAAAGTAATAAATGTAAAATTAATTTATATTTTTTTATAATTAACGTATTAAAATATCAATATTTTTGAAAAATACGTGGACTGCTCACAAATACACGTCGTATCACTACGTATTTCTAAGCCGTAGGCTGTGTCTCGCCTGCCCGTGAATCACGGCCTTTTTACTCCCAGGGTGTGCCGTTACCACTTTTCGTGTCGCTACCTCTTGTGTCACGACTCGCTAGCTCGTGTGTCACGGCCTTGTGTAAATAAATAAGTGGCAATCTAGCATTTCTCTGATTACATAAATATAAAAAAACAACTACAAGTCTAATCAGCGAAAAATATCATTGTTCATAAGTGAAACATTTTGATTTTGCTTTAGGCTATTAAGTGACGTATAATATCTCTATTTGGTTTCGACAGAGTGTTTTTGAAATGTTAATTTACTTGATCAAAGCGGGTGCGGAAGTAAAAACTCTCAACCAACAAATTATAAAATAAATCTAATCATTACTGATGAAGCGTTGGACTTGCACAAACGTGATATTCGACGTACGCTGCCATTTAGAATATTTGAAACTACTTAAAATTTTTAATAGTCCAGAAAAACTGAATCCCATAGTTTTTCAAGTAAAATTCAAAATTCAAAAAAATGCATTATTTAATGTAATTTTTATCTTTTTTATTAAAAAAAGCTCATAACAAGACAAATTAAATAAAAATACAAAAGTCTGAGTCATATTTCAAAAATGGCAACTTCCAGCAAAAAACTAGTTACGCCACTGGATTCTACGTGAAAAACTCTACAAGAGACACAGTTTTCATCTTTGCGATAAGTTATAAGATAGCCAAGATACGTAGGGGCTTGAAAAATGCAATATTTTCAAATTCGCCCTGTATTTCAGGAACTAAGAGGGCTAGGACAAATCTGTGCGAAGCATCTTTAGTTAAATAAAAAAGTAACACTGTGGTGTGAAAACCACACGATATATCTTTACTCAAAAACAAGAAAACCCATAAAACACGAAAATGGAACACTTATTTAAGAGACATCCTGTATAATAACCTTAGACATTTATTTAAACAATTTTAGACTATATACCTTAAAAATTTGAGGCTTAAATATTTCTTTATCATGAAATTCTAATTGCTACAAAGCGAAAATTTTTAAGTAATTTTTAAATAATCTGATATAGCAGCGTATTTCTGTAAAATTATTTCTCCACTGTTTTTACTTACACGATATAATTTTTATTCGTCAAACCAATGGAAACCCATCAATTTTTTTAATAAAAATCTAACGCTATCCAACAATGTAAAACATGTTTTGTTTAAAATTGGGCTTTACTGGGGCCCTAGCCCGAATCACCACGCCCGGCCTATGGACAATTTTAGTGTTTATTTTGTAAAATCTGAAAACAACATCCAACATCACAACTTCACCAAAGCGACTAGCCATCGGGCAAGCTCTACTACTATTATATTATATTTGGCGCCCAACGTGGGGCGCCAAATAAAATCACCGAAAAGAAAAACGAGCACCTTAAAATTTTGATGTATTTTAAAGTTTTATTTATTGTGTTCTAGTGGGCCGATTTTGATGACTTATTAAGCAATACGTAGCTAAATTATTTGACTTTTTTGTAGAGATATTCGCTTTTGAAGAAAACACTAACATTTCTTTCGTAATTTTTATATTGCCTTTGCTTTTGGTGCTAAGAGATACTAAAAAGTCAAATAATTTAGCTGCAAATTGCTTAAAAGATCATCAAACTCGGTCCACGAGAACACAATATATCAAAAAATTTAATGTTGCCTGTTTTTTCCTATAACAAATATAGGAAATAATATTTAAATATCTGTATTTCATTTCCTTAAAAGGACCACTCTTTTTCTACATGTAAATAGAGAAAAAAGTCAAATTTTAAATGAGTTCTCAATAGAAAACACCGATAAAACATTTTTTAATTAAAAATACCCCTAACATAAATATAATATGTAGTTTCTTACAGCATTAGCATTCTATGGTGTAATTTTTTCTGATATTTTAGTTGGCTGGAATATATTTAATAGAGTAAAGCTTCCTACAGCCCTATTTACAACAGCTTAGCCTCATAAAATACTGCAAAAAATAAAAATAATATAAGTATTTACCTAGTTAAATGCCGACTGTCCTCATGCACGTCCATCTCAGAACTTTTGAACTCGTTTAGTTCTTTTCTTATGGCAGCCTTATCTTTTGGTGTTAGCCTGCAAACATTTGATTTTAAATATAACTTATAAATAGTACAGAGTCTGTGGTTTGGTTCTTTGTGAAACACCGTTGAAATATTAGTCTTTTAGTAAAATATTTAATAGTTATTTTTTATACAAGACGATAAAATGGTAAGTTATCGTCAAAAATACCAACAATAAATTACCAACAGATATTCAGGCTGAGACGACAAACGCCATATCCAAACTACTTCCATTTAAATCCCGAATAACTTATAAAAAGGAATACAAAAATGTTCAAAAATGGAAGTAATTAAAAAACGTGCCAGAAGAAATAAAGTTTTTAACCTATCCTCGTTGTTAAAGTATCATTTAATCTACCCTTGCGGTTAAAGTACTATTTTATCTACTATTTTTCATAGATATAAGGCAATTTTAACAACAGTTGCTATGGAAAAAAAAATAATTTGAAAAAAGATAACTTAAATGAAGTTGCAAATATCGCGCTATTTCGAGAACGTAGGGAAAGTAACAAGGAATTTTCAATGTTATTGTACGACACAATTGTACAAGATCATAATTTAATAAAAACTTATGATCTCCTAAAAACTTTAGGTCATTGGTCAATGTATAGATCAAAACTTACCTAGTCCAAGGCTTATCAGCCCTCCTATCATAGTCATGAGCCTGTGTCACTTCGATATAATCATTAAACCGAATGATTTTTTTCTCTTTAAGCTCTTCCACGGTCGGCCTGAAGCTCAGTTTCCTCAGCAAGAACCTCTTCTTCTCTTCCTTTTGTTTCTTCTCTTCTGCCGGACTTTGTTCTGTCAAAAATTAAAGAAATTTTTAGGTTAAAATTTCATTTTTTTTTGTGGAAACGTTACTTTTTAAGATGTTTCGTTCTTCGAGTTCTTCCTGCGTCGGCCTCATACTAAGCCTCCTGATCAGCCTGGCTCCTATGGCTTCTTTTTCACTTTGTCGTTCATTTTCTGATTGGATTTGTAAAATATTTCTGCAAAAAGAGTAGTTTGTTTATCGAGAAAACAGACAGTTATACAGTCAGAAAACAGACAGTTATGTTTATTGGTTTGACGGAACGATGAACGACAAACGGACGCCGATGCGTATGAACTCGCCTTTATATTTTTGAGGCTTGTCAAAGTCTTGCCAAATTATAGGTTATGATGTTGTGTCACCTTATGTCAAATACCCTGCGTTTTGGAAGATGATGCATTTTGATTCGTGTTACTACGTGTGTTTTGTGTCTTTTGAAGCTAAGTGGAGGAAAAATCGAGGGAAAATTAACTGTAAACCCAGAGCACAGTTTATAGTTAATACTCGCTGCCCAGGCAGAAGGTCTTATACACCAATAAAGTTTGTATACCATCTCTTCGTAGATAAATGCATCTTGTATATATGCTATAAGGATCGTACTAAATATATACTACTGGAGAGTATATGTTTAAATCAACATAATCAACCTTTAAGGTATAAAATTTGGTAAGTGTTATTATAAATAAAATAGTTTTTTTTTACAAATTTGTATTTGTACATAAGTGATATTGATAAATATAATAATAAATGCGGGAAGTTTCTTGAAGCTTGAAAGTAAGAAATAGTTCTTTTCTATATTTTTTGGTATGTGGTGTCTTGTTTTTGTTTGTTTTGTATTAACACATACCGATTTTTATTAAATAAAATAACTCGATTACATTTTTTCAGTTTTATACATTTTTTTACAATATTTTGATGTCAGTCAAATTTTAAATATACAAAGGGCTGGCAAAGGTTAGTCTTGGGTCGAGATTTCCGTATGTAAGAAGAGTACAATGCGTTTATAACGTACTGAACAAAGAGAGGACAGTAAACACGTTGCCAAACGTATGAAATAAACCGAGAAACTGTGCACATCGCTAAGAGACGTGGAAGGGGATACAGCAGATTTGTTGCAGTTGACCGGTCGACCCAATCAATACCTCTATCAGTACTTGTTCTAGGGAAAGGTGTACGTCATGCGTTCAGCTTGACGATTTAATTACGTCTCGTGATACTTGATTTGTTTATTTATTAACGAGTCGTTGTAATTTCCCTATAGCTTGAATTTTTATAAGTGCAAGCTAGAAACACTTGCATTTTTGGTAAAAATAAGTGGAATTGAGTGGGTGTTCGATAGTGGTCGCGCTATTACAACTCTGAATTCAAAAATCGATATCTCGAAATCTATTAGAAATAATAGATTGTAATTTTTTCAAGAACTTTGTTAATATTTCTGTTGTATTTTCTTTGTAGACAGTATGTGAAAATCTTTATCAATAAAAAAATTACACGATTGCTGAAAATTGCTATGCTCTAAAAGTAAATGGTTGGATTGTTTACAATTTTTGAATGGAAAAAACAACCTTATCGAATTTTTCTTATGTAAACATATTGTAAAATATCCGATCTTGAAAATAAAAAAAAGTTTCAATATCTAAAGTGGTTTTTGAGGCCTGTTATGTGTTAAAAAGTTGAGTTTTAAATTATCGCGATTACTGACGTTTTCTCGTTATAAAAAAATGACAACCTAACGATATCCTTATAATTCCATTTCAGATGCTCATAAACATGTCTAATGATTTTATCTAGTTATCTCTTGAAAAAAGAGTCTCTTAAAAATAAGCGGTTTGCGATCGTGATTTTACTTTACTTGATAGGGAAAGGCGTATCGGCAACGCCGCAACAGCACACAGTCACGCGTCGCGTCGGTCGGTCGCATTTCTCTCACTCCGACTTAATAAGATCCCTATGCGATTTACTTCCACACATGTAAATGCCGACCCAAAAGTAACAGTTGCCAGCACGGTATTAATTTCCTTCTATGCGTTCCATTTGTACCAACTTATTTTTTTTGTAAAATAAAACAAACTACTTTGAAATTAAAATGACAGACACATCTATCACTGTCAGGGATCTCGTCGTTGGACAGACTATAATTCGTCAACTTCAAAAATTGTAAAACTTTGGAGTTAAGTTCATTAAGGATGACAGTTAATTTTGACATTTGATATATGTTGACAGGCGTCTACTGTGTTTCTGTACCCAAATATATAAAAAACAACACTCGATAATTATATCTGTACTACGACTTACCTATTGATTAGTTCTTGCCTGTCAGGCCTCAGTGACAGCTTCAAAGACAGGCTCTCCTTCCTAGCTATCTTCATGGCTAGTCGGCTCTCCTCAGAAACGCCACTATCGTCGTCCCTGTACTGTATGGGTCCATCTGCTGAGTCCGAGTCTGTGTCATCTTCTCTGATGACGTACGGTCGCGTGTTCTCCTTGTTCTCCAAGGTGCAGGGCAGGCCTATGGCGAATTTGGCTTTCGCGCTGGAAAATACACGGAAATTAGTTAATATGGTTGGAATGTTGAAGGAGGAACACGGTTGCCAGATGAAATTTTGAAAATTCCCTAGATTAAGGGTGTATTCCGTTGCTTACCTTGGTTATTTTTTTATGTTCTGTTTCTATCGGTTTCCTGAAAGTTTTCTTATTACGGAACACGGTTCCTGGAAAATTCGGTTACAACTGTCACCAAACTAACCAGCGCGAGAAGGCAGGTTGTTCTGGTTTTCTTTGTCAATCATTGTTATTTACGTGACAGAAATCAAGCAAATATTGGAAGTTCGAGTGAAATTCTCATTTCATTTCTAAAATTTGTATTATTTTGTATTTACATCCAAAAGCAATGGAGGTAGGTAGTAAAGGTAAATAAATTTCATTAACTAAATGAAATGACTTTTTAGGACCATTTTAACTTATCATGCAGCCATTGTTTCTTAAAGTCAGGAACATTTAAAGAAAACATGAAAAACAAGGCAACAAGTGGTCGTGAATGTTTTGTAAGCTGTAAAAATATAAATATTGATTAGATTTGTTTATTTATTATTGATCTGTTTTAATATTGGACCTGCAAATCTTTACTAGAGCTGTCTAACGAGTTTAACAGTTTATTAATAAAGTACTTTTCAATATTAAACTCCATTGAAAAGAAGAAGCATACGTAAAAGTAGAGAATAGGTACATTAAAAATGCATAAAAGATAAATTATAATAGAGGTATTGAAATTTAGAAAACGTCAACATTTGACGTTTCCAGTATTTTAACAAACCGTTCCGTATCGAACTGATGTTTTTCAGGAACCGCTCTTTACCGTAGTTTACCGGTCTGGTTCGCCTGGTTTTGCAACGGAATACAGCCTCAAGTGAACAGACGTCCGTCATTATGACATTTTGCGGTTTATTTCAGTTTCAAGTGCAAGGCCATCAGTATTTATCATGACATGCTATGCAGCGTTGAAATATTACACAAAAAATAGGGATGATTCTTCTATGATATATATTACCTCGGGATTTAGTGTGAAAAAATAAATGACAACAGAAAAAGGTGGAATTTGTGATTAAAATTGCAGATATATGAATGGTTAAAAATTTAAAGTTTATATAGACTGTATTTTGAGCCTTTGTAGTTTGAATAAGATGTAAAGGTGGGTAGTGGAAAACGAAACAAGCTATTTTGTTAACACAGAGTACCAATATTTACCATATTCTTATCCTAGGCCTTGACAGTGGCCTTCTGCATTCGGGACAAAAGAAAAAATATGTTAGACAGGCTCAAGTTTATTCTAAATTTAATTCTAGAATTTTAAAATTAAAATATACTCAGTGACAGTTCCTACCTACAAGTGGTCAGATAGGGATTTTGAGAAGGAAAGATGTCTACAAATAGATTCTGAGAGAGGGAAACGATACGAGTTTGAGTAAGTAGATACATTCATATATCTAGGAACCGTATTTCTAAGGAAACGAAATGTAACTCAGGAAATTGTGGCAAGAATAATGGCAGGAAATAGATGTTAGCGCAATATAGAAAATGATTAAGAGTAAGAACATCTCTAGAAGTTTAAAAATCAGAATGTACCAAACAATGATACGACCAATGGTGCTGTATGCATGTGAAACGTAGACGTTCAATGCAACGCAAAGTTCGAGGCTAGAGACTTGGGAAAGAAAAATACTGAGGAAGATTTTTGGAGGAAAGAAGATAGACAACATATGGACCAGAAGAAGAAAATGAAGAATTAAAGCAACTATATCAGATACCGAATATAACGGTAGTAGCAAGAGCACAAAGACTGAGATGGCTGGGACACATTGAAAGAATGGCTGAAGGAAGAATTCCTAGTATGATAATGAAACGTGAAATAGGTGGAAAGAGAAGGAGGGGTGGACCGAGAACCAGATGGAAAAAGGATGTTGAAGAGGACTTGAGAAGGATAAGAGTGGATGGGTGGAGAATAAAGGCGAAAGACAGAAACAAATGGAGAAAGATAACCAATCAAGCCATAAGCCTTTTAAGCTTTTAGAGCTATTATATATAATCTTGTGTTTATGTCACTGAGTATATTCATTAATGACAAACAACTGTGTCTATATCAAGTATTCTCTCACTGGACAGATTTTAGTTTTCTTTATCTCTAAACAAATTAAACTTACTTGAAGCTGGAGTTGTGCTCTTGTTGCCTCATGCCCAGCGGCCTGTTCTCCTGGGTGGGTGTACCCTGAGGCGTAGACCCTCCGCTGTTCTTCTTCTTGAGCGCCGACTTGAGCGGCATGGCGTTAAAACGAGGCTCCTTGGCCGGAATCTCGTCTATCCTGCTGGTGTCGATGGCAGGGTCTGGCTGAGGCATCCGGTACATGTAGGAGTTCTCGTCGTCGCACTCTATCTCATACTCGTCATCTTCCTCGTTCTCTGAAAAGGGAATTAGGAAATTAAAGGAAGATCAATAAAAGTTGACGTGCGTGCATAGATAAATGAAACAAGTTTAGAATGGAGGCCCGTCAAAATTTTAGGTCGCGAAATTATTTCGGGCCGCGACCGTTGTACCTGATCTGGCGCTGCTGTAGCGGTTGCTAAGAACAACCGCAGACAAAAACAGAAATAATTTTCATAAAAATATATTTCTTCTACAAACAACGTCAAAAAATGACTAGGTGCGCAAAGTAATGCACGAAATGCTAATTACGCACACTGCATGTAAATTATATGGGATTTTGGAATTTTGATTTTTGGAAAATGAAGAACTAAATCATAATTAATTATTTATTTCGAAATATCCAAGAATAAACAAATAACAAATATCAAAATGAACACTAATGCATATTTTAGTTATTATTTACAATATTAACATTAATAGTACAACCAGTACACGAACCAATATTTAATCCCAAACTAGATAGTTCTGATTTTGCTTGACATATGGGGGTTTTGGGACTTGAGACACTATCCAATTTTGATGTAGAGGTACTTGATCCCGGTATTTGACACTCTAAAATTTTATTTGATATTTGAATTTTATTGTTGATATCCTCGACGTATCCCTCGGCCACTGTCGAAGATTTCCATCCTCCGTGGCGCTTCAAACTAAAAATATCACCCCCTGCATTACCAAGGAGTGTGGCTGAAGTTCTCCGGAAACAATGCCCAGGGTAGGCCTCATAATCTGGCAGCTTTAAGTGTTTTGCTATCATACTAGGTATCTTATCAATAGAATTTATGCCGACCGCTTGGTTAAAACATTTTTTATTTTGATATTTTAAAAACAATCTGCGACTGGTAGCATTTCTTGGATGAAGAGCTGCGTATTTTCGGTAAATCTCAATATAATTCAAATTTGACACTGTAAAGACTCGGCCTATGTTTGTTTTTGTATCGGGTACTTTAACAATCAAAATTGAATCTTTGTCTTTTATGTTATCGACCGTCATTTTCGTAAGTTCCTCATGGCGGCAAGCACTAGAAATACCAAGTATAGTCTATAAAACGAATAACTTTGAATTTGACAGTTCCCGCGGGCTTTTCTAGTGTTAATTTTATTAGGTTAGCACAAAGGGTTAGCAACTTGCGGCCATGCTGACGCATGGTCAATGTCGTCTCTAATAGAACAGCCTCGGAGCGAGATTTATGACGTCACGCTAGTTAGATACTACGGATTAATAAATATGTTGTAGAATACATGGAAAACATAATTATTCCTCGTATTTTTGGTTTGTATTTTAAAAATGATATAGTTTACATGAAATATACATAATATACAGTTAATAAATACAATATATATATACCTATTTATACTAATAAATACTTTGGCAGATAAACTATGAACCATACAAATGCAGCAAATGTTTTACAATATGGCAATAGTTTTTGTGTTAAGAATAATAATTTAAAAAAATATGTGGTCATCTTTTGACAAGTTTATATTAGTTTATTAATTGCAGTAAACATTATAATATATAAATAAATTTTGTGAATGCAAATAATAATACATCACTATTATGTTTTTTGTTAAATTAGATCGATTTTCAAACCTCAAAATTTAAAATATATTTTACATTTTATCCATTATCTTATGTACCACCTATTCATTATTTGTATATCGTAAAACATTTGCTGCATTTGTACGGTTCATAGTTTATTTGCCAAAGTATTTATTACTATAAATAAGTATATATTATATTGTATTTATTAACTATATATTATGTATATTTCATGTAAACTATATCATTTTTAAAATACAAACCAAAAATACGAGGAATAATTATGTTTTCCATGTATTCTACAACATATTTATTAATCCGTAGTATCTAACTAGCGTGACGTCATAAATCTCGCTCTGTGGCTGTTCTATTAGAGACGGCATTGGCCTAATATTTAGAAATGTCAAAAGCTGATGACATTTTGTCAATTATGAAATTTCGTGTTGATTTTTGCAAGAAGAGGAAGAACTGTCACTTGTTTTATTATTTTCTTTTTCTATTTCAAAAGAAACTAAAAAGAGTTACCCGTCTGATTCGTTCAGGCACTCAATTTAAAGAATATCAGTAACTTTTTTGACAGAGGGATTTTATATTTGCCATGTTGGTAAAAAATAACGGTCATAATTCAAAGTTAATCATTTTATAGACTATATTAAAACGACCTAAAAGGAAATCGATGACGATGTTCAGTAATAAAAAAACATACATCTTTTCGAAGCAACAATATAATAATAATAATTTTTAGGGATATCCCGATTTTAATGTTTGTAGAAAAAATGTTGTTTGCAACTCGTGCGCGAACTACTTTGGTGATCTCGATTAATTTTTCAACTCGGCTACGCCTCGTTAAAAAATTCAAGTATCGATCACCAAAGTAGCACTTACCGCACTAGATACAAAAATAACTGTTTTTTGGTGCAGCCTAGTGTTCGCTCTGTTCACCATCGTCCAATTTATAACCAAACTCGCAGCGTTGCCTCCTTACCTTCGTAGTCGTAGTCGGCAGGGTTGGGTAGCGGACTGCCTTGAGGCGGCGGCCTGCGCGGCTGCGGACTGGGGCTGCTGAACATGGGCGGCGGCGGTATGGGTCCGATCTCCGACACCGGAATGGGCGGCTCGGGCAGCTCGGACAGCACGAACTGGGGCAGCGGCGGCACGTTCGAGGGCAGCTGCTGGTGGGCGGCCAGCTGGTGGTGGTGCGATTGCTTCTCTTGAGCGGGAGGCGTCGAGCCGGGGGGACCGATCTGCTGGCCGTCGGTGACTGGAAGAGAGAAACAGGTTAGGTTCACTTCTCAGTCTATTAACTTGCAAATCGAATAAAAAGGATCCAAGTGACTTTTTTTTAACGAACTTAAGTTATAGAATACACTAAAAAAATATGAGTAATTTTACAAAAAAAAATAATATACAGGGTGTCCCAGGCTGAGCGTGCATTAGAAGTTTCTAAAGAACCACAATATCTAGATCGGAGATTTTTTGCACATCATTGCTTTAGCCCACGGCCACACAGAAAGCGTTTTTAGCGTTTTGCGTTTTTTGCGCCTCAAGCGCTTTTTGCGATTTTACCGTTTTAAGCGCTTTTTTCGATTTGTGTTCATTAAAAACACGTAAAAGACGCGGCAGATCTGCAGCTTCTATCAAGATGTCAATTAGTAACGTCACAAGCTCGTGGATTCCCGGCCCGTCCAACAATCAATCCTGTGAGAAAGAGATAGGCGAGATCGGCGCCGTTAGCGTTGAAGAGACGAAGATAAAAGATGCTGGGATCGAATTGTGGACGGGCCGGGGCATATATCCGGAGACAAACACAATCTACTGCTAGTGCCAGTGGTGTGTGTAAAAATAATAATTATTATTTGCCATTTATTTTACGAATTTTAGTTTATATGTGTATAGTTTTTTTATATTGTAGTGTTGTGGTTAGTACTTGTTATAATTATAATATAATAAATAATTATGTATTAGTATAGTAAATATTTCTGGTTGCTAATGCAATTTTAGGACATGATTATTTATGAAACATTTTGGAGTGAAACTTCTTTACGCGCGCTGGGAGTAAAAATTCAAGGCCGTGACATACGAGCTAGTAAGACGGCCCTGACACACGAGCTCGTTGTAACGAAACGTGTTAACGGCTTAGAAATACGTAGTGACACGACGTGTATTTGTGAGCAGTCCACGTGTTTATCAAAAATATTGATATTTTAATACAAATTTTGTAAAAGTGAATCAAATTATTAAGTGTAAAAAAACATTTGTTACACGTAAAAAACTATTTTTATTATTTTACGCGAATAAAACTGTTTTGGTTTGGTAAAACAAGTAAAAAATTATTTTTTACGCGTATAAAACTATTTGTTTCCGTTAAAAAAAGACCTTTTTTACGCATAAAAAGCTATTTTTTACGCATAAGAAAATATTCCTTTAATTTATTACTTTTTGAACACATTCATTTCAAAATACACTTTTTCAAACATTTTTTCTTCATTTCTTCAATAAAATCTTCCTCAACAGTAGATGTTCTTTATAACAATATTTTTAGATAATACCCTAAAATGAAAAAAAATGCATAGTATTTAATTTATTTTTAATGTATTATTAAATATAACGTCCGCCTATGACAGGGTCTCATCTCAGAAAACGCTAAAGACGCTAGAGAAAACAAACTGATTTGTTTTCATATGCGTTTTTTGCGAGACATGCCGAACGCTACACGCTTTTGGTGTGGCCACTCCTATATAATCCTGTTATTTTGTTTTAGTCGCTAAAGACGCTTCACGCTAAAAACGCAAAAACCGCTTTCTGTGCTGCCGTGGGCTTACAACGAGATCTATCGATTAAAAATATTTTCAATAATCTTATATAATGGCGGTAGCTGTCATGGAATTGAGCGTTAAAAAAATTATCATAAATAATTTTTTTCAGATGGAAACCCACTGTTTTTATTTCACTAATGAAAAGGATTTTCAATTCGTTACTTTTTGACCATACATGTTTCTATACCTAAAATAAATCGTTTTTAAGTTATTTAAGATTTAATTTGAAAACGTATATTTTTCTTGATGTTATCTAGCTTCCAACGTTCTGACATTAAGTGTCAAACGGTCAGACAATTTATTTCCATCTGTCAGAAAACGGATTATTTGAATTTCCTCTCTATATTATAAATACTCACTGCTTTTTTCTCAAAAACGGTCAACTAATTTGGCGGGCAATTTTCTCCGTTTTACCATTTAACCTTACATGTACTTTTACGTACCTTTATGTACCTTACATCTACTTTTATTTGCTTTTTTAAATTCAATCCACGCCAATTTGTATTATTCCACTTGTTTACCCACTACGACTGCGCCATGTAATATGGCTTAAACTACGATTGTTTAATCATATAGGTTTATTATTTAAATGTAAAATAGTTTAACAATAATTAGGATGCGTAGGAATATGGCGCAGTCGGTAGGATTATATTCCCCTCAATTGTGAATTTATTTACTGTCCATTATTCTTTTAATAGGAACCCCAGTCTAATTTAACATTCTGAGTGACTTACAGTGTTCACTGTGGTAGCACAACAACCTCCTGGTGAGTTTACTGTGACCCAGCGAGCTGGGCCTCTCAGCGGGTTTCCTGCTGCCGTCGTCTCCCCCTCCCCCCTGGTTCGAGGGTTGAGAAAGGTGGAGGCCAGTCTCGCCGTTGGGGGACATTGAGCCGTTCTGAGCATTGCTTCCATCAGTCTTATCTTTTTTGGGCTCTGAAACAATAAGGACATCATCAGAAATATGTATTAGATAATAATTACGCATAAGATACATTGATATAATGTGCGTCAACGACTCAGGACAGATTTCGACAGACGATGACAGCAAAAAGATTAATAAAAGCCATGGCAATCCTATTTTTTCACATCCATAGGACAGACTATACCGGGTGTTGCTTCGTCGGACGGGACATAGGAAATCCCACGTAAATTTTAATGGGGTCAATTATTGGCTTCCTTAATTATTTTAGAGAATAATTCTATTTAGGTTTATTGAAGAGCACCCACATTCAAAAGAATAACTTTAGATATTTTTGATTAGCTCGTTTACGAGTTATCGCCGATTTCTTTAAATATTTCTTCTTTCTTATGGCCCTGTATTTACTTATGAGCACCAGTCAAGGTAAAAGATAACTGTCAAATGAAGTTGTCATTTCAGAAATTTACCTATTTAGAGCTTTATTATTATTGAAAACTCATTCCTACATCGGAAATCTTAAAGATGTATTTATAAATACAAATTAATATGAATTAAAGTAAAATAAAGTAATCAATTACAAGGTTAATTATAGTATTATTACAATATTCAATAAATTATTAATTTAGGTACTATTAAATTGTTAGAACTTTAGGATTTAAGAAGATGTTCAAATATTCCTTCATCGACTGATAGACAATAACCCAGGCGATCATAAAATTCTCTTCTTACATTCGCTAGTTGGTAAACTGAAATTCTATTGCATTCGGCAGAAATAGCATTTTTTAACTCGTCTAGATTTGGGTATTTTTTATCCTTGTATATCCTGTTTTTTAAATGGCCCCAGAGAAAGAAATCATTTGGCGAAATATCAGGAGACCTTGCTGGCCAATTTACTGTATGATTTAGGCCAATAACATAACAGCCATCCATTTGATACCAAACTTCCTGATTTTCTCTAGCGGCATCATGTAAAGCAGGTAAAATATGATTTTCGAGTAGTTCCAAATAATATTCTGCATTTAAATTTCGCGTAACAAATAATGACCCGATAATATTGTGTCCGAATATCCCTGCCCAAACATTTACTTTCTGTGGATATTGCGTCCTTGTTTCGACAAACCTGTATTGGTTTTCTTTGTTCCGATATCGATAATTTTGAACATTGGGTTCATTATTTAAGGTAAACGTGCATTCGTCAGTGAAACATATGTTTTTTTTTAAATTCCCTATCCGAGAGACTCCGTGTTTGCTCTTCCATCATATCAAAACAAAACGCCTGCCGCCGTATTTCGTCCCCATCTCGTAGCTCTTGGTACTTTTCATATTTGAAGGAATAGTATTTATGTAGTTTCAAAATTCGAAACGCTGTAGTGTGATCTATTTCTATTTCATCCTCAAGTTTCCTTGTGCTGATCTTTCCTTCGTTCTCTTCCACACACAATAAAACTTCCAAGTCGGTATCATTTCTTGCATCTTCTCTTTGTTCCTGCCTTGCTTCACATCTGCAGTTATTTATTAGGGTACCTTTGGTCTCAAATCTCTGGATATTCCTTGAGATTGTAGATTTTCCAGGTATCGGTCTATTCGGGTACAGAGCAGCAAACATGTCCGACAACCTTTGATAACTATTTCCTTGATAATACCATTTAATCATCAATACTTTTTCTTCGGTAGTGTAATTCATGGTTAATATTTTCGATGTAAGTATGAGTTTTTAATAATAATAATAAAGCACTAAATAGATAAATTTCTGAAATGACAACTTTATTTGACAGTTATCTTTTACCTTGACTGGTGCTCATAAGTAAATACAGGGCCATAAGAAAGGAGAAATATTTAAAAAGAAATCGGCGATAACTCGTAAACGGGCTAATCAAAAATATCTAAAGTTATTCTTTTGAATGTGGGTTTTAGTGCTCTTCAATAAACCTAAATATAATTATTCTCTAAAATAATTAGGGAAGCCAATAATTGACCCCATTAAAATTTACATGGGATTTCCTATGTCCCGCTCGACGATGCAACACCCGGTATATTCTTATTCAATAATGGTTTTTGGTACCATTACTTCTCTCATTTTCCTACCGTACTTGGTCAGAATAGAATTCATTCACGACCAGCTGCAACAATGTAACTTTTAATGCGGGAGCGTGTCAATGATTTTTCACGCTGCCAAACAGACTATAAATAACTTTACTTAACCTTCATTAAGGTTCTAAATTAGTGTGTGTGCATTTCGGACAATTGCTGTGACGAATTCCTTTCATACTTTTATGAAATTATAAAAATAATTATGTTTGAAATTTTAATTTTCCTTACTTAAAAATAATTTGGGATTTTTATTTTAAAAATAATTTGGGAAGTCGGGGAGAATAAAATTAGTACCATCTAATGTTCAAAGTGGAAAGTACCTATTGCGGAAAAAAAATTCGGTAGAAATTTGGAATGAACTAAAAGACAAATTAGGGTAGGCGGAAGTTAGCTTGATGAGCTATTTCAAAAAAAAGTATAAAACAGCTTTGACTACGGCTTATGTTTTGACATTGATTAGTCCTCGGGAATAAAAATATAACCTGACATCAGAAGAAACTAGTCCCGCACTAGAGTTTGCGAATAAAATGTATTCAAATACCGGATTTCTGCCACTTCACAATTTCAAAATAAATCTCCGCCATTTAGAAGTGTAATGGATTCACACGAAATAACTTCCAAAATCGGTCTAACATTTTAAATGGATGATAAGTGTTATATGTTATATCTTTTACAAATATTTTTCAATCTAGAAGTATTTAAACGTTATAACAACAAGTGTAACTTTGTACTTATTTGATGAATAGATAGAGGATGTATTTGATATAAAAATACTTTTTTATAGCTTTATAGTAAAAGTTTTTATAATTTTTACAGTTATCTTTCGATTTATCATAACAAGCTAATTTTTTTTATTTAAACCCATGATTAAAATGAAAAAAAGTTGATTTAAATCATTGCACCCTGATTTGTTCTAAATCATTTTTGAGCGAGATAAAGGAACCTTACCCTTCTTTTTTCTACAAGAAGACCCTCTTCTGTACCCAGGCGGTAAAAACATAGCGGGGGGAGTTATGGGTACCGCGGTATCCCAATAGGGGACCACATCGGGGTGACTTTGGTTGGGATCGGGTAGTTCCAACTTGGGCTGTTGCTTTTCGCATCTACGTCTTCTTCGACCTCCCGGCGTGAAGGTTTTCACCAGAAAACCCACCCCGGCATTCATTTTTGCGATGTTTTTATTTAATTATAGGTTTAAGTTCGATGTATTTGTTGCATCTTCGATTGATTTATCAGAAAATATGGAAATATATTTTTTTTTAATTAAAAATAAATACATACTTCTTAACCTGCCTTTAAAGTTAGTTCAGAACCATTAGTACAGCACCATAATGGTAATATGGTGTACAAACGGTAAAAAAATATATTTTTTTAAATTAATAATTTAAGAATTATCAACAGAAAATTTGATTTTTTATATGGGACACACAGAAAAATAATTTAAAATTACCTTTCCAAAAATGTAGAATACTTGATATTTTGCTTGATCCCTCTTGGAGATGTAGAGTTTTTAAAAATTCGCTCACTTTGAAAAAGTAGACTTTGATGCAAAAAAATTCTGTGAGTAAAACGAAAATAATATTTGCAGAGAGAGATGCAGAATTTCATAACAATTTAAATTATATTTAACAACATCAACACCTTTAAACTATATTATCTAATAACAATAAAAATTAATAGCAAACCAAGACTTGAGATTTTGCTACAGGTGTTCGACATATTCGACCATTTTCTGTTATGGACAAACGGGACCTTTCTGTTCCGGTTTCTGTTATGGACAAACGCACCAAATCTCCTCAATAGTGCCAATAAGCGAGGAACAACAAGGATTCCGAAGAAACCGATCAACTACCGATGCACTATTCATACTCAGGCAACTAGTTGAAAAATCCTTAGAATATAACTCTCCAGCCTATCTATGTTTTATAGATTTAACAAAGGCCTTTGATAGAGTTCAACTAAAAGACATCATCACCATCTTGGAAAGCAGTAATGTCTCGAAAGAACTCACAGAACTTATCAAGGACTTAAACACAAACACGACAACCCAAATAAGAACAAACTTTACCTTAACGCAGCATCTTCGAACTACAACTGGTATTCGCCAAGGCGACAGTCTCAGCCCTCTGTTATTCAACACAATCATGGATCAAGTAATAAAAACTGTCAAGAATACTGGATTAGGATATCGAATGGGAATGCATAAAGTAAACATATTATGCTATGCCGATGACGCAGTAATTATTGCAGAGTCAAAGGACGACCTCCAAAGAATGCTACAAGCTTTTAACAGACAGGCAGAAAAACTTAACATGCAAATTTCCACAAATAAGACCAAATTCATGACCATTACAAAAAAGCCTCTACGGTGCAAATTGGCAATAAAAAACAAAACTATTGATCAGATAATGTCATTCGAATACCTCGGATGCAAAATTACAAGCTCAGGATTCCTGGAAGAAGAAGTAAGGAAACAAGCCAATAAACCTGCCGCAATATCAGGACATCTTAAATATCCCATATGGAAAAACAAACATTTGAGTACAGAATGTAAGTCAAGAATATACAAAACCTGCATACGACCAGTGATGACATATAGTGCGGAAACATCAGTAACAAAGAGAATCCTACGAACTACTGAAATGAAGACCTTAAGAATGATAACTGGATACACATTGAGGGACAGACAGAGAAATGTAGACATAAGAGAAAAGTGCCAAACAAACGACGTTGTCAGATGGATAATGGAGAAGAAGAGAATGGAACCAGCATGTCAATAGAATGGGCCCCGACAGAATGGCCATAATAATTCGCAACAACGTACCCCATGGCAGAAGACTACCTACCTACTAGTTAAAAGTGGCGAACTTTTAAAAATTCTGTATTTCGGGGACTATAACAAAATATCAAGTGTGCTATATTTTTGGAGAGGCAATTTTAATTTCTTTTCATTTAGTTAAAAATATACAGGCTGTGCCAAATAAAAAATCAATTTTTCTGTTGATAACTCTTAAATTATTAATTTAAAAAAAATATACTTAAACCATTAAATTCAACGTAAAAAGGTGCTTTGGAAATGTTTTCATAAAAATACAAAATTTTCCATAACAAAAAAGTTACAGCGATTTGTTAAAAATGCAGATTTTTAACGGTAACAGATATCGACGTCCGGTTTTCACCATCATGATTTTGATAAAAATTGAGCTCCAGACACCGATATTAGTTTTTGTAGAAAATCTCCTGTACAAAAAGGTGTTTCCCTATAAAAGCGTCGAATTTTACCCACCCTGTACTTAATTTTACAAAATATTTCAACTACATGCAAGTCATATCAACCTTTCTTTAAAAGAAGAATATTAAAGAACTATCAAAAAACATCCCCCTCCCCCATCTTTTATTTACATTAAAACTTACTCATTTCCTGTATAAAACATCAAGTTCTATTTTTTTCCAAAAAAATAATCCCAAAAAACTAATCCCAGCTCACACTTAATACACTAACACGAACAAAAATTTAACCTGAACTAAAATACGTTTGGCCCGATCGTATATATTTTTAAATTTCCTGCAAATATTTTGAAATCAAAATGTATATAATGCTGGCGGGAAAAAGGTATCCTGAACGATTTGTTTTCAGCGAAAAACAACAGGAATTTGCCGAATCGTTTTGGAAAAACACGAATTCTTTATAAGTTGGGAGAAAAATATTATTTTCCGTTAAAAAATAAAGAAATTTCAACATTATACTGAGGATAGAAAAAGGGTATTTAGTCAGAAATGTAAAAAAAAATAAAAAAGTTACTGCGATCGATGCTATTCCAAGCCATCTGTGACGCCGTTTTTTTTTCGATCGATTATGGTATTCTGTAAATCATTCTCGACAAAAGCTTTGGAGTTCAGGTCTGTTTTATACAGGGTGAGTCTTAAATAAGTGCACACAGGGCCGGCGGAAGGCAAATACTGAGACTGGGCGAGTACCCTATATGGCGCCCCCCCCCCCCCCCCCCCCCCCCCCCCAATGTTATTATAATTCTCTTTTTCTCTTCTTTCAATACTATCCTTTAACAACAACTAAGCATATTTTATGCTACTGTAACAATAAATTCTCACTTAAAGATACTTCAAAATTCTTCTTTTCTTTCAATCTTAGTCTGCGGTTATTGTTTTTTGTATACCGGGTGCGTCTCGAAATTGACTCACCCCTATAACTTTTTAATTTTTTTACATAAAAAACGAGATTTGGTATGTTAGTATATGATATAAATTAGGATTGATTGACTATTAAGTTGTTTTTGGCCACTTCCTGTTTCACCGGAAATGACTAAAACTTTTGATTTTTAAATGGCACCTCGGTATATTTCTACTTTATTTGATAGAAAATGACACTCTGAGTAGAATGACATATCATATGTCAACTTTTGACATTTTCGTCCAAAAAACATTATATTTTAAATTTCAATCTAGAGTGCCATGGTTCTATTAAAAACACTAATTTTTAAACAAGGAGCCTTGGAAATATAGATTTGATCGTCTAATGTTTTTTTGTGTCTTGTCCTGGCCGGTCCAAAAAGATGCCAAAATCATATTTTTAATCGAAAATATCAAAAGATGACATATGTCATAAAGTAGAAATATACCGAGGGTGCCATTTAAAAATCAAAAGTTGTAGTAATTTCCGGTGAAACAGGAAGTGACCAAAAACAATTGAATACGTCAATTAATCCTAATTTATGTCGTATACTAACATACCAAATTTCGTTTTTTTTTCTGAAAAAATAAACAAATTATAGGGGGGAGCCACTTTTGAGACGCACCCGGTATATAGAGTTATGAGAAATATAATTCCAACTTTCAAAGTCTCGTTCTGGTATAAGTAGTCTTTGAAAATATTAGTATTTAGTTTCAAGCAGTTGTATTATTTTTCTATAAGAATTTAAGAAAATTTTCTTTTCTTTTTCACAATCAATTATTTCGTGCACAATCAGTTTATGATCAAATACAGTTTTGTCGGCTTTAAAATGAGATTCAGCCAGTGATTAAGATGCATTCCTTTGTCTTGCTCTAATGAGAAAATTCTACGATTCTGCTACCATTTTCCGTGTATTATTATGCACATTTAATTGGGAAAATGAAAATCACCAAAAGATTGATATATTTTCCCACTACTGTTAATAAATTAATTTAACTATTGAGGCAAACTTATAAGCTTTTTTTTGGATAATAAGGATATCGATATATAATTTTAGGGTACATCAGCCATTAATAACAAATAAAAGGGTAGTAGAAAAAGTGCGATATTGGGCAGTCATTCTAAAACTGTCAATTTTGCTGGCTCTTGACCCAAAACAGTTTGTTTAGAGAAAATTTATAAAAACAAGAATTATAGAAAGAAAGGTAATTTACAAAAACTTGATAGCTTTTGAATTATAAGTAAAATACAGCGAACAAATCAGATTTATATTTTTTTTATTTTATTTTGTTTAAGATTTTTCCACGAAAATGAATTCGCAAATCTCAGTTTTGAATAGAGCACCCAAAAAACATATAGAATGGAAGAAATTAAAACTATCCCAAAGCTTTCGTGCAAAGAATTTTTTGAGCATAATTTCAGTAAACTATAATAGGATACGTCTAGTAGTGTTTATAATGTTTAGTCAGATGTTCTTCCCTATGTGGTGTGGTAATTGGTAATATTTTAATGTGGAAATTGATAGTACCGATTAATTATTGATCTGGTCATTCGTTACTCTTTGATTAGATTACCGTTTTTAAATATTTTAGTTGCCGTCGTGGCGCCCCTCGTATAAGACGCCCCGGGTTTTTATGTTTTTCGAATTTTTTTGGATGGCTTTTTAAAAACATAATATGGCATAGGTAGTAGATTAAATTTAGGTAAACGAAAACCTAGAAAAGATCCAGTGGTTCTCAAAATTTATCCAAAAAAACATTTTTTTTTAATTTTTCAAAGTAAACTATCTCGGTTATTTTGGACTTATTTATACAGGGTGTCCCAGAAATAAGTGCAAGTATTTTAAGGGGTGGTAGATCTCGATAAAAGAAACATATTTTCTCTTCATCGTTTTTCAAATAAGTCCAAAATAAAGGAGTTATTTTACTTTGAAAATTTCCAAAAAAAAATATTTTTTGCTAAAATTTTGGGAACCACTGGATCTTTTCTGGATTTTCTTTTTTGTAAATTTAATTTAATACCTATGTTGCCATATTATCAAGAAATTATGTTTTTTAATTAAAAACTAAAAAAATTTCCAAAAATTTTTTCAAAAAATTTCGAATTTTCAATTTTTTTTTCGCGAAAAAAAACTCATATGCGTGTTTCTGGGGTTGAACTATACTACCAGTTAAAATACTTCCACTTATTTCTGGGACACCCTGTATATTCTTCTTTATAATTATCATACTAAGACGTTCTATACAACGTGTATCTAACTAAATTTAAACTAATAATGTCTACCCATCGATCAATAATAACACAAAAATTAATCTTAAAATTCATCTTCTGAAATTGATGTGGGTGTTCTCAGTTATGAAGTCATCCCACGATCAATCAGGATGTAAATAAACACGCTGTATAATACGGGAAAAAATATGATGAATCACGTATGTTACGACGTATTTATTATGGAACAATATTTCTATAGACTTGGTAATATTTAAAACAAACACAATATTCTGTATTTCTTCTCGTTCCAAAGTGTGGTTGACTTATGACAAATATAATGTTAATAAATTAAAAAAAAAACTATCTGAGTGTAATTTACTAAATAAATTAAAAAAGTTCCAATATACTACTTAAAAAAATAATTATACTGGGTGTTGCATCGTCGGACGGGACATATGAAATCCCATGTAAATTTTAATGAGGTCAATTATTGGCTTCCCTAATTATTTTAGAGAATAATTCTATTTAGATTTATTGAAGAGCACTAAAACCCACATTCAAAAGAATAACTTTAGATATTTTTGATTAGCTCGTTTACGAGTTTGGTTTGTGGTTTGGTTTGGTTTTTTTTGGTTGGAACTTTAGATATTTTTGATTAGCTCGTTTACGAGTTATCGCCGATTTCTTTTTAAATATTTCTCCTTTCTTATGGCCCTGTATTTACTTATGAGCACCAGTCAAGGTAAAAGACAACTGTCAAATGAAGTTGTCAGTTCAGAAATTCACCTATTTAGTGCTTTATTATTATTATTGAAAACTCATTCCTACATTGGAAATCTTAAAGATGTATTTATAAATACAAATTAATATGAATTAAAGTAAAATAAAGTAATCAATTACAAGGTTAATTATATTATTATTACAATATTCAATAACTTATTAATTTACGTACTATTAAATTGTTAGAACTTTAGGATTTAAGAAGATGTTCAAATATTCCTCCATCGACTGCTAGACAATAACCCAGGCGATCATAAAATTCTCTTCTTACATTCGCTAGTTGGTAAACTGAAATTCTATTGCATTCGGCAGAAATAGCATTTTTTAACTCATCTAGATTTGGGTATTTTTTATCCTTGTATATCCTGTTTTTTAAATGGCCCCAGAGAAAGAAATCATTTGGCGAAATATCAGGAGACCTTGCTGGCCAATTTACTGTGTGATTTAGGCCAATAACGTTTCCGTTAAAACTATTGTCTAAATATTCCCGAACAGCCAGGGTACTATGTGCCGGGCAGCCATCCATTTCGTACCAAACTTCATGATTTTCCCTAGCGGCATCATGTAAAGCAGGTAAAATATGATTTTTGAGTAGTTCCAAATAATATTCTGCATTTAAATTTCGCGTAAGAAATAATGGCCCGATAATATTGTGTCCGAATATCCCTGCCCAAACATTTACTTTCTTTGGATATTGCGCCCTGGTTTCCACAAACCTGTGTTGGTTTTCTTTGTTCCAATATCGATAATTTTGAACATTGGGTTCATTATTTAATGTAAAAGTGCATTCATCAGTAAAACATATGTTTTTTAAAAATTCCCTATCCGTGTTTGCTTTTTCCATTATATCAAAACAAAACGCCTGCCGCCGTATTTCGTCCCCATCTCATAGCTCTTGGTGCTTTTCATATCTGAAGGAATAGTATTTATGTCGTTTCGATATTCGAAACGCTGTAGTGTGATCTATTCTTATTCCATCCTCAAGTTTCCTTGTGCTGATCTTTCCATCGTTCTCTTCCACGCACAATAAACCTTCCAAGTCGGTATCATTTCTTGCATCTTCTCTTTGTTCCTGCCTTGCTTCACATCTGCAGTTATTTATTAGGGTACCTTTGGTCTCAAATCTCTGGCTATTCCTTGCGATTGTAGATTTTCCAGGTATCGGTCTATTCGGATACAGAGCAGCAAACATGTCCCACACCTTTTGATAACTATTTCCTTGATCATCAATACTTTTTCTTCGGTAGTGTAATTCATGCGGCTAATATTTTCGATGTAGGTATGAGTTTTTAATAAAAATAATAAAGCACTAAATAGATAAATTTCTGAAATGACAGCTTCATTTGACAGTTATCTTTTACCTTGACTGGTGCTCATAAGTAAATACAGGGCCATAAGAAAGGAGAAATATTTAAAAAGAAATCGGCGATAACTCGTAAACGAGCTAATCAAAAATATCTAAAGTTATTCTTTGGAATGTGGGTTTTAGTGCTCTTCAATAAACCTAAATAGAATTATTCTCTAAAATAATTAGGGAAGCCAATAATTGACCCCATTAAAATTTACATGGCATTTCCTATGTCCCGTCCGACGATGCAACACCCGGTATGTAATTTCCGTAAATATAAATCCAGCCCTCTTAGAAATCACAATCTCCATTTATTATAATTATTTGCATTTTAAACATAATTGTTCCATGATCTCTCTATATGAACATATCTCTTAAGTATTGTTTATTCTTTCAGACTATGTTTCGGAGGACAAATTTTATAGAGGACTCTATACATCCATAGTCTCTAAGTTGGTAAGTTGACTGTTTTGATTAGATATTCTTTTTGCATGTTTTTTTTTATTTTGTATCTAATGACAATTTTGTTCCTATTTTGATTAGGCGCAGAATTGCAGTAAGGTTCTTCTAGACAAGAAGAGATGACAATGAGTATCTTGACTTTTTATTACTCTTTATAATAAATATTATAATTATAAACACGTGTTTTATTAAATTTATTAATATTTATTAACGCTTTGTGAATTTACAAAAGTAATTATAAATTCACTATAATAAAATGTTTTAATTTGTTGTTACTTTATAGTAATATTACAAGAAGTTGGCGATTTTAAAAGACAAATTTACAAAGAATATTGGTAAATATAAAGATATATTATAACATATTTACATACATGCCACAAATTAGCTATACAGCGATTTTACAAACGAGTTGTAAAACTAAATAAAGAACGGATGGTAAATTTACTACAATAATCTGTGGCAAGAAATAACCTTCAATATTGTTTTTCAGTGTGGTTATCACATTCCAAAAAGGGCAACCTTAAATAAATAATAAACCACTCTAATTTCAAGGGCAGGTAAGGTCACACCGTTGTAAACACACCCTAACAAAAACGTACACCTCCCCAATACATAATTTAACTATCCGCGCCCTTTTTAGCAAAGTAATTCTTGTAAACAAAGAACCCCATCATGCCGAAGATGCAACAAACGTGCACGAACACGGCCACAACAAGAAACAACGCGAAACACTTCGACCCTGGCAAGGTCCGTCTTGAATTCACGATACGTAGCATTGCCATTAAAGGGTGAGGCACAGTATCCGGGATAAAATATATAAGAAAAACCGATACGAGATAAGTTCGGAGATACGTTTTAGGGGTATAAAAAGGAAATCAGGGTAATTATTGTGAGAAGGACATCGTAGATCGAGTCGGATGAGGGTTGGGTTAAGGGAAAAACAAGCCCTTTGTGTTTGGACAACAGGTGTCGTTCGCGCGACGGTTTGGATGAGACTGAGCGTCCACGGGAAGAGTCCTGGAACAGTGCAGTCCTGGAATCGGTTGCAGGACAGGGATGTGCATGTATTTTTTTGCACCAATTAAAAAACTGCATTTATTTCTTAATTCTGTATTAATATATACGCTATCGTATGATCGAATAAAAACGGCGTCAGCGATGGCTTTGAAATGAACATCGATGACATTTCCCATATAAATTTACGCAATGCGCTAAACGCAGGGATTTATTTTAAAATTTACGAATGTGACAAAAATTCGCTGTTCGAATACATATCATTCGCAAAGGCTAGTGCCAGAACTAGGTTCTTTTTATATAGAGACTATATTATCTTCATTCCCGAGAATCTATAATCGTTGTCAGAAAATATGTTGTTTTATATTTTTTTTCCACTAATTCCTACTGACATTTTGATCTGCAGTAAGTATTTTACACTTTGACATTAGATAATACAATACTAATTTCATTCTCGATTTAAGACTATTTCCGAACAATAGTGTATTGTTTTGTTAGGAGTAAAAATTATACTTTTTTGACGATGTTGTACCTTTGAAGGACCATCGTAAAGCTATTCCGACGTTACTTTTTGCACAAAAAGTACATTTTTATTCCGAATAGAACATACTATTAAACATGACAAATAATTTTTTAATCAATTTCAAACCATTGCAAATAATATAAACAGTAATCGAGCAACAATTTGTACACTCGTTGAATTTGACAGTTAATATCAGTTTAATAATATATTTTTGTACTTTTGTGCTTAGGCGTAACAGTGCTCTAATTTTATGCCTTGGCGTTAAAATGACAAAAATTAATACTTTTGAGACGTTTGAAAAAAAAATCATTTTGATCTGAAGCGAGCGACTTTTTTTGAGGAATATATTGGTGACAGATGTAGAAAAATGACAGGCGCCGTAGAATTTTGTTAATGTTATCGGTATCGGGCAGAGTTATAAAGATTTCTCCATTTAGGATAGGACTTTAATTGGAAATAAGTCCTAGACATTTAGAAATCCGATTTAAATATTGTTTTAAAAAAATTAAAAAAATCTGATTTAAATAAAAAAAAATCTGTTTTTTTAAATCATGATTTTTTCCAACCCTGGTAATAAGACGTGTTGAAAGATAAAAATGTACCTATCAATTTTTTCTTAAATGTTAAAATCTTCCAAATTGCAGACTTTTTGACAGCAGTATTCCTTTAAACTGAGGCATCCTTAATTAAACACCCTTAAGGACAATACATACTCCTACTACAGACAAAAAAAAATAAATAGTCCTAGTACATATTTTAACAATTTTTATTATGCAAAATTGCCAGAAACCTTCAGATTGTCCCCCTTTTTTTTTGATAAAAACCCTTCAGCTCATCAATCGACGAAATTTGACAGTAAAATCCTTCAATTCTGGCAACACTGGTCAGTATCCTAAAACCATCATTTATTCTCAAAACCGTAAAATAAACACACCGGAAAAGTCTAGGGATATTACAATTTCATCCAGCCATCGTCAGTAATTTTATTTTTTGCATTTCTGATATAGTAAAATTAAAATAAACAAATGGTTTAGAGGACGTTTTGAAAATAAAAATGCGAAATTTAGCGAAATTTTCAAATTTACCTTGATTTTTATTGAACTCAGATAAATACACAAAATATTTTTTATTCTAAACTGTGAATTAAAAAAAAGATAAAACCATTTTTACTTAATAAAGGGTATAGCGTCCTCTACTGTTCATTACAGCCCTACATCGTCTCTCCATGCTCCTGATCAGGTTGTCGATCTCTTCTTGAGGTACAGCATGCCACGCTGCATTCATGGCCCGAACCAGATCCCTACGAGTTTCACGAGGCATACTCATTCTCAAAATTCTTCTGCTCGATGGGGTTGAAATCAGGAGATTGTGCCGGCTAGGGGAGGGTTTTTAATTGATGAGCATTGTCATCCATGAGAATGAAGTTTCTCCCAAAATAATTGGCATATGGTAACACGACAGGTTCAAGAATTAAATCACGGTATGTGATTCCTGTTAGAAACCTTTCAAGAAAAACGAGATCGGTTTTTCGGCCTAACTGGACTCCTCCCCAGACCATAACTGTTCCACCTTGATAAGGGTGCTCTTCCTGAACATGATCCAACCGAATAAGATTTCCTGGTTCTCTCCATACCCTAAGCCTTCTCGAATCCGGAGGAATTCCAAAGCGTGACTCATCCGTGAAGAGAACATTGGCCCATTGTTCATTCGACCACTGAACATGATCTTGAGCCCACAAATACCGTACCTCTCGATTTCCTCTCGTTAAGGGTTGAGCTCTCCAGGGACGTCTGCTTCTTAAGCTGACCTCTCTTAATCTATTGCGAACAGTGTCAGGACTAACGGATACGTTATGTGTTTCCTGGAGAATTAAACTAAGCTCTGGTGCTGTAAGAGTGGGTCGGCGTCGAGCATTTAATTGTAAAAAATGATCTTGCTGAGGGGTAGTAATGCGATGTCGCCCTGTGTGCCTTTCACCAACATCACCACTTTCACAGTAGCGTGCACTTAATCGTGATATTACACTTTGCGTTGTATTTAATGCTCTAGCTACGTCGATTTGATGCATTCCAGCTTCGAGCATACCCACGGCCCTTAGCATTTCGTCTCTGCTAAGATGTCTACGCTCCATAACGTTGTTTAATACTAAACAAAGTTATTTGAATGAATTCTGGCCAGTTATCATAAAAACATAGCCAGTACAGGTTAAATTCGGAAAATTGATGATAGGTGCTTTTTATACATTTGACAAAAAATGCACAAACACTTCTGCAAATATCCCAAATTTAGAAATAACTAGTGTGACTACTTCATTTCAATCGAAGTAGAAAGAATCGGCCTAGAAATATGTGGTTGTTTATTTAAAACATTTATTTTTAATTTTAATAAAATGATCCCTAGATTTTTCCGGTGTGTTTAGATTGCAATGTTGTTGTATTTAGATATTTTAAACCGTTGTAGATTTCTTTAAAAAAAATTAAGTATTTTTTTATTATTGTTGTTAAACGCACCGTAAACGAACTGCATTGACTGGCCTTCTCCTATTGGTCCAGGACGACCGTCCAAAAAATCCTGCCGCTCTCTGTGGGCGTAGCCTGCTCCGATCGTTAGAACGGAGGCTGCAGAGCATCCGCCGTGACGTCAGAGCATCCAAAACAGAGACAGCGAGACAGAGGCGAGCTCTGTCTGGCCCTTTTTCACTGAAAAATCC